>NW_027509218.1:65000-130000 GCF_051911475.1 Siphateles boraxobius | reverse complement strand
CACACACCCCACAAACACGCACACCACACACCCCACAAACACGCACATCACACACGCCACACACGTACACCGCACACGCACACCACAAACCCCACACCACACACACACGCACACCCCACTCACCCCACCACACACACGTAACCCACGCACACCACACACCCCACACGCACGCACGCACACACACCACACCCGCACCACACACACCACACGGACACCGCACACCACACACCCCACACACCCCACATGCACACCACCACCCCACACACATGCACACCACACTCACCCCACACACACGTACACCACGCACACCACACGCCCCACACGCACGCACACACACATACACACGCGCACCCCACACACCCCACACACACGCCACACACCCATACACATGCACACCCCACACACACATACACACACATGCACACACACACGCACACACCCATGTCAGCGCCAACAATAGTGACCGGTGGGAAAACCCATTGTATCTACATGTAATACACTTAGGCTAACTGTTCTACCTTACTTTCTGCTGCTACCTAACTTTCTACCTAATTTTGCACACCACACACCCCAGACACATGCACACCACACTCACCCCACACCCACGCACGCACACTACACACCCACACCCCGCACACCACACACACCACACACCCCACACACACGTACACCACGCACACCACACACCCCACACGCACGCACACCGCACACCGCACACCCCACACACACCACACGCGCACCACACACACCACACGCACACCACAAACCCCACACTCACACCACACACCCCGCACGCACACCACGCACACCACACACCCCACACGCACGCACACACACCCCACTCACCCCACCACACACCCCACACACACGTACACCACGCACACCACACACCCCACACGCACACACCACACTACCCACACGCACGCACGCACACACACCACACGCGCACCCACACACACCACACGCGCACCCACACACACCACACGCGCACCACACACACCACACCACAAACCCCACACGCACGCACACACGCACCCCACACACCCGCCCTTCACCCATACACATGCACACCACACACCCCACACACACACACACCCACCCACGCACACTCCACACGCACACCCCACACGCACACATGCACATACACGCACACACACATAAACGCACACACACACATCACACTACACACCCACACCCCACACGCACACCACACACCCCACACGCACGCACACCACACACCCCAGACGCACACGCATGCACACACACGCACACCCACACACGCAAACATATGCACACACGAGCAGACAAACACACACACACACACACACACACACACAAACACTGCAGAGGTCAAATAGACCTGTATTCAGTCTGTCCAATGGTTGATACAAGTGATGGTCTGGGGTGCCATGTCAGCTGCTGGTGTTGGTCCACTGTGTTTTATCAAGGGCAGGGTCAATGCAGCTAGCTATCAGACGATTTTGGAGCACTTCATGCTTCCATCTGCTGAAAACCTTTATGGAGATGAAGATTTCATTTTTCAGCACGACCTGGCACCTGCTCACAGTGCCAAAACCACTGGTAATTGGTTTACTGACCATGGTATTACTGTGCTCAATTGGCCTGCCAACTCTCCTGACCTGAACCCCATAGAGAATCTGTAGGATATTGTGGAGAGAAAGTTGAGAGACGCAACACCCAACACTCTGGATGAGCTTAAGGCCGCTATCGAAGCATCCTGGGCCTCCATTACACCTCAGCAGTGCCACAGGCTGATTGCCTCCATGCCACGCCGCATTGAAGCAGTCATTTCTGCAAAAGGATTCGCGACCAAGTATTGAGTGCATAACTGAACATAATTATTTGAAGGTTGACTTTTTTTGTATTAAAAACACTTCTTTTATTGGTCGGATGAAATATGCTAATTTTTTGAGATAGGAATTTTGGGTTTTCATGAGCTGTATGCCAAAATCATCAGTTTTAAAACAATAAAAGACCTGACATATTTCAGTTGGTGTGAAATGAATTTTAAATATATGAAAGTTTAATTTTTATCATTACATTATGGAAAATAATGAACTTTATCACAATATGCTAATTTTTTGAGAAGGACCTGTATATATATATATATATACTTTTTTTATTTATATATAAATTAATTTAGCTAAAACTATGTTTAAATTGTTTGAATTCATTTTAGTAAAATACTTGTTATTATTCTATATTTATAATCATTTAATTTAAAAATAGAGATTAGTCAATTTATGGAACCGAGTTAGTGTGCAAAACAGCTTAGAAATTATATTAAATTATTTATTTATTTATTTTGGACAATGTAAAAATGCTGTTTTCTGTGATGGTCGTGTTTAGGTGAACGGGATAGGCTGTTACAGTACAAAATCATTATGGCTATAACTTTATTAATAAACTTTATACTCTAGGTCACCATTAAACAAAATCATTACAGTAATCTACTAAAAGATAAATAGAAGATACTAATGTATTAAAACTTTAAAGATTTTAATTTAAACAATCTTTTCATTTTAAAAGATCATATTTAAACTTTTACGATTATGCTTTGAAATAAATTTAGTACGTACCTACAAAACTTTGGCTCTGGAAAGGCATTAGCAGACTGACTTGTGAGACCCCCACATTTCAAAGTTCTTTACATGATCCCTGAAATATAATTAATATAGTCAGGTTTTTCCACAGACCATCGATGTAGCATATTTGTTTTTATTAAGACTTTAAATATTTCATTGAATTTAACTTAAAGCGTGGGGGACGGCGAGCGAACTGTAGTGAATAGCCTTGTCTTATTGTGCTTAGCACCCACTCTGATATCCCTGGAATCGCTTCCCATGTTCTTACATGTATAGCTAAGGGCAGAATGGCCGATATAAGGCTGTTTTGGCCGTCTAACAGAGCGGGCAGAGAGTAGGCGTGGGCACATAGTTGTGGGCACATTTCCTACATCTAACACTCGAGCGGCATTTGCCCGCTTTATGAGAGTGGGCTCTGTGAGAGTGAGAGACACGGCGGCTCGCTGACAGCGATGGTCTGCTGTTTCACGTGTGACGTCCCGATTGCTTTGAACGGGGAACGTTTTATGATAACTTCGTGATGCGCGAGCAGCATCGGGCGTTTATTAGTAAGCGTGAGCGCTCATGAGCGGGCACGTAAACTACATTCATAACATGACCGATATGAGGCTGTTTTGGCCATGTGACAGAGCGGGCAGAGAGTAGGCGTGAGCACAGAGTTGTGGGCACATTTCCTACATCTCACACTCGAGCGGCATTTGCCAGCTTTATGAGCTCTGTGAGCGACACAGGGGGTATCGTGCTTGCGTGTAGGGGTGAACACTGAGATGTGGGCACATTTTCTACACTTAGGGCACCAATGGCGTGAGCCGGATAACCAGACATTATACTCTTGAGATTTGTCTGGGTCGCCATAGGAACAGCGGCTGTGTGGAGGCAAGCAGGTTGCATTACCGGCTCGTTGGCTGCTGAAAAACACCGCTGCAGTAGCCTTTTCTAAGGGGACTGACATGGCGAGATATGTCGATGGTAGTCCGGCCGCGGCGGGACTTAACCGTATTTTCCTTCTTGCTGCCGCTAGGAGGGCTTCATCGCTGCGAAGACGGAGGCTGAGTTGGACGCTGGCTAGCGCTTCGCGCAGGAGGCTGATCATGTGAGCGGCCTGCAGCTGAGCTAGAGTGTCGCTCCTTAAATCCGTGATGGCAGCTGGATCCGGGCCTTTCTCTTCCCCTTCTCGGTGGCGCCGTCCACTTGGGAGAGCGTCGAGGAGAGATGTGAGTGGAGTCTCGCGGAAAATGGTACATTCCACGATTTAGAGGCCAGGATAGAGCAGCTGTCCCCTGCGGCATCTCCTTCCGCCTCGTCCCCTCAAGCGACGGCAGTGAGGGGCGGAGGTGGCAGCTGCGCGTCCGGAAGGGAGGGGCAGAGAAGGAGAGAGAGAAGCTCAAGGGAGAGGCTCCGGCGAGCGCTTAAATGCCACATCAGGCTCCGGCGTTGTCTGTGAACGGCGCTTCTTCTTGCGCAGTCCAACAGAGGGCGGAGTGACATCTTCGGCGTTGAACACATCGAGTCGAGCCCGCAGGGTCGACATCGGAAGTTCTTCGCAGTGGACAAGGCTCCCGAAGAAGAGCGAGGGCTGCGTGGTCTGCGCCCAGGCAGAGAGCGCAGATCACGTGGCGGTCTCTGACGCTGAGCAGGGCTCGGCACGAGCCACAAGAAATGCAAGGCATTTTTATAAAAATGCCTTGGCTCTTTAAGGAGAATGTGAGTGTCCTGGCGGCGAACACGCACAGCAAAGCAAAAGAGCAAAAGGATACTCGTCGCCAAATAACGTAGCAGGCACGGAAGGCTGAAGGCGGCGAAGACGATCGGCTTCCTCAGACGCTTTCCTCTGCTTGCTGGTCGCTGGTTTCAAACGGCGGCGGCTTCTCTCAGGATCCAGCGATGCGAAGAGCTTCGCTGAAGAGATGAAAATCAGAGAGGCAGCCTCTGAGCCTACGCTAAGCCACACCCATTCTCGCAGGCTGTGGTAGGCTGCAGCAATTGCCGCAGGGCAGCCAATGAGCACGCTAGACAGCCTGCTCTAGGTCTGCTGGCTGCTGCACTGTGTTGACAATAAATACAAAATTAAGGATAATTTTTGGCCTCATATCTCGAGAAAAGATGACTTTACCCGTAGCGTAAGAAACTTACGCAATACGCAATACTACATGGTTATAGGTGGTAGGAAATCTATTTAAATGCATCAAGGGGAAGCGCACATCTCAAGGAGGTCGCACACCGGACGAGAAGCGCAACGTCGCGTCGAGCAGTGCCATGTCTTTAAAATTCGAACACATTATTCTCTATGAGTTTACACAAACCGGCGGTGCCATTCGGTGTCTGTCCGCGGCGCCCAGCTACGGCTCAGGACCTTGTTCAAAACCCTGCCGCACCACAGCGCCATTTACATAGTTTTATATTTAATTTACATTTATTTGTCTCAAATTGCCGTTAATATATATACTGACTTCACCCTGTGCTGCAGTATACATTTAGTTTTACATTCATTTACAGAAATCAGCTGCTTGAATGAAAATTGCTGATGTTATCGGATTTTCAGACGAGATTCTCAATTCATTCAATTAACGGACACTCTGAGGTAAAGTGTGTTCAGACTGCAGACTTAGCAACGATTGTATTAAATTGTACAGTACAATCATTACATAGTACAGACATTATCTTAATTCCATAATGTCCTTAAAAATAACAATATTGCTGGCCATAAACTGAGAAAGTTTAAGAGTTTAAGTTAACAGAAGGCAGATATCAGGAGTGTAATCAGAGTTCAGGGAAACACACACACACACACACACACACACACACACACACACACACACACACACACACACACACACACACACACACACACACACACACACACACAGTTGTGAGTTGAGGGTCAAGAGTGTGAAACACATCACTGAAAAGACCTATAAGCATTTTTATAGTATGGCTTTGACATTACTTCCTGTTGCTCAAATTGATGCTAATTCAGTGCTTTGATAAAACTGTTATTAATCAGAGCATTGTGATTTAGCACTGTAAATGAGGCAGGTCCACAAAGAGCTGCTGAGTCAGGGGCCCGTTCTTCGTACGTCGCTAACTCAGTTAGCTGGATTTGATTGTTGGCGATTTGGTATGATCTTGGATTGTTCGGTTCTTCGACGCACATCCTGGACTTGCTGTCATAGCAACAGGTGCGTAAACTTAAACCTGCTAGCGGGCAGGTTTATTTCATGTTAACAGGATTAGATCGCGGCTTTATAAGTGGAGGTGATACGGGAAGTCCTTTAGCGCAACGCGATAGTGTAACTTTAGGCTACTTTCTGAGATATCAATTTTTTCTCGTAACTCGTGAGCGTGTCGTTTACATCATTAATTTATTGGAAATGCACATTAATGTTCGACTCGTCGGAGTTGGGCTTTAACAACAGCACAAAAAAACAGCCCTAAGATTCTTTTATTTATTTTTTTATTTTATTTTCCTTTACACTATTGGAGATGCGGAGAACTTGATGAAAAGTGCTGTCTGTCGTACCATTCGCAGTTTACCTGGCGCTCAAGCAGTTTTTAGCGGGGGTTTGTGGCATTTCCAAGCCACTTAAGAACCAAGATTGTAATGCAAATATGTTTTTATTTTTTTTTGCAATCATGACCATGCTGATTATGACTGGCAGTATGTCCCTCAGGCTTCACTAAGGTGATTGGTGCTAGGGGTGTTGAAATTAATCGTTTCTACGGTGCATCGCGATGCAGACGAGGACGATTCGGTATCGGTTCAGTAATAGACCATAACCGATTATAATGTACTGATGCTTTTTTGACGTCATTTATCGCGTATGTGTTTTGTCGCGGTAGCATACACTGGCAGAGGGAGGTGAGACGCGAGTGCGAGTAATTAAAAATGTTACAACTACTTGGAGCACTACATCTGGGCACATTTCGGCTTTTATGAACAACCTGGTAAGCACGACCTAGAGAAGACACACGCTGTGTGCGCTCATGTCACGCACAAATAGAATATGCAGGAGGTAATACCACTAACTTGATAAACCACGTTAGCCGTTTTCACCCCGAGCTGTGAACGCCTGGAAGAGTCTGACTGCTGTAGAGTAAGCGGATGAGCTCCAACGTCACCCGAATCCACAGCCAAAAATCATCCACCCCAATAATTTTGTCTGATTTAAGTATCCGTTGTTAAGCATGATTATAAATGGATGATCGTCACAACAGCGGACTCGGCGACTGTTGAGGCGCGCTCTCTAGGGTAACATTATACACTGATGAATGAGCGTTGCTTTTAAATGAACATTTCTTTATAACAAAATTGATTTGACAGAATTTCATTGAAATTTATTTGAAACTTAAACTGGAATGTCACTGTTTCTGTCAGTGCAACTTCCCGAACAGGCGAACACGCACACACACGCGCGCGCGCGCACAGATCACTATTGAAGTAAAATTGAAGATACAGTGCACCGCGATGCATCGCGATATCGAATTGAACTGAATCGATGACATGATAATCGTAAACGAACCGAACCGTGAGACCAGTGTAGGTTCACACCCCTAATTGGTGCCATATAGACCATAGACTGCACACATGTTCCCTTCAAGGCCCCAATGAAGGGGATTTTGTGAACAGAAAGGGGGCTCACAATGTAAATGTTCAGCCAATTTACTATACCGGATTAGTAATATTATATAAAATGTAAAAAAAGGCATTTGACTGACTAAAATCTCTTAGATGGTGTGTGACTATGTTCCATATCACAAATGTGAAAGCAAAATGGCTATGATTTGTGCATGACTCATGCACATATTTATGCACATTATTTGAACATGGTAAGGAAAATTATAAATATCAAGCTCACTGTATTGCATTCACTTATGCTGATCCTAACAGAACTGCATTTTTTCATTATACAGGTGATTACAACAGGATCCTGCTTGGAAACAGGTGTTTTACGACCTCATTCCCTGACCCAAACCCTAGACCAGTTACAATGCAGCTCTAGCCAGGACAAGGGCAGGCTATGAAGTGAACTTTGGCCAACTAAAGGGAAGATTTTAGTGTCTGGAAAACCTGAGGGTTGCACCTGACAGGGCCTGAGACATTGCATGTGCCATATTACACAACATTGCCAACATCAGGGGAAAAAAAAAGTTTCATTAAATGTTTAATAAAAGACTAGACAAATATGCTTAGTTCTTTGAGTTTTATTAGGGCCCAAGCCTTGAAAAGGCGAAGGCCCTATTGTTTTCCTTAGGATTATTATTTATTTTTTTTTCTCCTCTTTTATTTTTCTTACGACTATTCGGGCACTTTTGGGGCTCTTAACGTGCACGAAAACTCTTGAAACTTTGCACGCGGGTCAGAACCCGCGGCCATCAGGGTCGGGGTGAAGATGGTACCCGGGCGTGGCAGGGGGGCTCGACAGCGCCCCCTGGAACGGGGTCCGAAAACTTGGTCCATAAATCAAACACGCTTGTATGTAAGAATATGAAACTCGTTACACATATAGATCTCATCGGTTCATATATTCTTCATGCTCTTACTTTTTACCCCAGCCCAACAGGAAGTCGGCTATTTAGGGTTGTTTGTAAAACGCATGCAATGGAATTTAAAGTACTTCTCCTAGAGAATTCAAAGAAATGCCACGAAACTCGGTCAGCATGAAGTCAAGACATTGAGGATGAAAAATTGCGAGGGGATTTTTGATATCTCGAACGGTGTGGCCGTGGCGAGGAAACGAAATTATGGCGAGAAACGTGAAACAGTAAGTGTGTTATAACTTCTGCATACATTAACTGATCTTGATGAAACTTCAGCAGTGTGTTCGTTGTAAGAGGCCGATCACATGGATGTGACTTTTGTGAGTCAAAGTTATAGCGCCACCAACTGGCAGCAGGAAGTGTGTCACTTTCAAAATGCTTCGAAATCACCCTCTTATTTTAACCCAATTTGCTTCAAACTTCATCTGTATAATGTAAACACACGCCATATGTAGACCTGTGAATGGATTCTTGATATCTTTGATACTGTTGCCGTGGCAACACATCAAACTTTAAAATTCTTTTTTGATGCTTTTGAGACTCTTAGCATGCTTGAAATTGCATGAAACTCGACAGACATGTCACATATATTAGCCAGTAGACATGTGCAAAGTTTCAGGAACGGGCGTGGTGCAGGGACTCAGTAGCGCCACCTTTTGACAAAAGTGAGAGGGTTAGTTTCATAGTTTTACCTGCAATCTTAAAACTCGGTAGGCATATTGTTCAGATCAAGCCGGACAACTTTCTAATTTACAGATTTTGGTTCCGAACAACAGGAAGTCAGATATTTTGGTTTGAATGGGATGTTTTGGAGTAATCTCTGTCCCTCTCTCCCTCTCTCTGCATACCTCTGTGTCTGTGGGGGGAGGGGGATGTGTCTGTTTGAGTGACAAAGCTTTTAATTATTGTTGATCAAGGTTTTGGGGGCTTTTGGGGCCCTTAACATCCTCTAAAACTCTTGAAACTTTGCACACGGGTCAGAACCCGTGGCCATCAGGGCCGGACTGAAGCTGGTACCCGGGCGTGGCAGGGCGGACCGACAGCGCCCCCTGGACTGGGATTCGAACACTTGTCCATAAATCAAAGACACTTGCATGTAATAATATGAAACTCGGTACACTTATAGATCTCATTGGGTTGAACAACTTTCGTGCTCTAAGTTTTACGACATCCCAACAGGAAGCCGGCTATCATGGTTTGTTTGGAAACGCATACCCCTGAAATTCTATTTAATTCTCCTTGGGAATTAATCGGATTTCAAGCAAACTCGGTCAGCATGACGTCAAGACATTGATGATGCTAAATTCCGGAGGGATTTTTGATATCTCGAACGGTTTGGCCGTGGCGAGGAAATTAATTTTATGACTAAAAAAGGACACATGAAGTGTGTTATAACTTTGCTCGTTTTACCTACAGTTACAAAACTTGCCACGCATATTGTTCTCATCAAGCCAATCGACTTTCTAATTTAAAGTCATTAGCTCAGAGCAACAGAAAGTCAGATATTGTAGTTTGAATGGATTTCTTGTCCCCCTGCCATTCTGTTTGTGTGTGTGTGTGTGTGTGTGTCTGTGTGGGGAGGGGGGGAGGGGAGGGGGGGGGGGCTCTTTGAGTGATAGTTCAGTTTAAACACCAACTCATACATAGGGCCATACTGCCCTCTTGTGTTCAAAATTATATACATATTTGGTATGTGACTGAGGATCGAGAGCTTTTAAATACGGACGTCCACATTGATAATGGTGGCTCTTGCAGAGCGCTCGAATGAATAAATTAACTAAACGTTCGCTCAGCTCTGCTCGCTCGTCGCCATGGACGCGCACCGTTATGAATGCCCAGTGTTTCCCCTAGGATTTTTTTTCAGGGGGGGGGGATTGGGGGAACTGCTAGTGTTGCGGAGCGGGTGTATTACGAATACGTGGTGTAAATTTTTTAGCAATCAAAAAGCATGTCTAATTAATTGAAATAGTGTATTATGAATCATTAAACGTATACAACATTTAAAAAAAAATATGAAAAAAAAATGTCACACTAATTCTGTGTTGTGTTTTTTCTGGTAATAAAATGAAGACATAAAACACAAATTTGATCATTTATCATCAATTTTAATCATATGAAATTAAATAAACTTTTTGTCAAATAACGTGCTGCACAATGAGCTTTACTGTTAAAGTCCCCATGAATTCAAAATTGACCATACTTACTTTGTTTGCTTAAATTGATCGTTTTGTGGTGAACAATTCATCCATGCAAGTCAATCCACACAAAAAAATTGTTTGGCTTCGTAATCTTTAATCAAAATCTGAAATTTCCCCTCCCCTCTGCGTTGGAGGACCTTGCCTGATGACGTAGGTTTCACGGTTTGGGCGTCTTCTTAACATCCGTAATCACGCCCCTCCAACTGACAGTAGACAGGCTGAATGAAAACACCTACTTTTCTAGATCCAATCAGGTGCTAGTTGGGGAAAAAGCCACGCCCACCATTTTGCCTCATTTAGTATTCCGTTTCTCTCGGAAATACGTCACAACACTGGAGAAAAGTCGTTTGCAACTTCCGGTTCACGGGGACTTTAAAATTAAAACATGGATTATTCCTTAAATTCAGTTTTGATGATAATTTATTTGGATTAGTGTTAGTATTATTACATTGGGACATATCTAAATTCTACTGTACAACGGTAATATATTTCTGTCAAGTTAAACCGAACTTTTATTTTGACGGGTTGCCGTGAAGACCTTTTGAGTTTGTTTGTTTATGTCATAATGATAGTTTTTCTCAAATGAAGCGGTTAAATGATCACGAAGTGACTTTCGGAGTGGATCTAGAGCCTAAATACTAGTATCTATTAATAGGTACTAGTATCTAAAAGGTCATTCTCTCTCTCTCTCTCTCTCTGAGCCAATATGGCAAGCCGTTTTAACATTTTATCATTTTAACCTACTAGTCTCTATTTTCATGCTACTAGTACTTATTTTTTAGATACTAGTATCTATTCCATTAAGTACTAGTACTTATTCATTAGCGACTAGTGCTTATTCTGTTTAGAATATTAAAAGTGCTTATTCAATTTTTATGCTTATTTATATTTTCAGAGCAGAAAATCCGAATTTTCTGCTTATTCAATATTGCATCTAAAATGGAAGTGACTTGACGTGTGTGTGTGTGTGTGTGTGTGTGTGTGTGTGTGTGTGTGTGTTGTGTGTGTGTGTGTGTGTGTGTGTGAGAGAGAGAGAGAGAGAGAGATTGTGTCTGTTACAGTGACAAGAGTTTAACCCTTTAAGGCCATGTTTTTTGGATATATATCTTTTTTTATAAAAAAAAAAGTGCATACAACCCATATCTTTTAAATGTATTGTTTGCTTTAAATTAAATTAAGATTGTATGTTTGGTAATTGAACCTAAATAAATTTAAAATTAATGTGCTATATTTCAGATCAATATATTTGTTTTCCTTCATTTTAATCAACACTAACTTTATTCTCATCTGAATTATAAATAACTTATTTCTGTATAAAATAAAAAATCCCGAATAATCCAGACCAACCAGAGCGCACTATTTCTACAACATCATCAATGCTGAAGCGGAACTACCAGAGCCGTTCGGCAGATAGCCAGCAGATATTTTGTGTCACGTCGTGCACAATAACCCTAAAGGCACCAGGGTGGCGGTGCCACCGGCTTTTTATATATATATATATATATATATATATATATAAATATAGCTGCGAGCAGCGATGAAGGGCCAAAGCCGGCGGTACCGCCACCCCGGTGCCTTTAGGTAACTAAAGGCACCGGGGTTGCGGTGCCACCGGCTTGGGCCCGTAATTTCAATTGTTCTTTGAAAAGAAAAGACAGTGATCAAGTCATCTTTTGCCTGCAATAAGAGATATTATGCAAGGTCAGCAATAGTACTCTGTGTGAAATAGTGTATTTGCACTTACTCTGAAGTTTCTTATGAAGCAACTCTATCTCTAGTGCCAGTTTTTTTCTTTACGTAGTCAAGGTCTATTTCGCCCCTACTTCTCTTTTTTCAAAACACTCTATTTTCTGTTGAAGACTCCTATTATATAGGGAACAATATCACCCTGGGCCATTTGTGAGATGTTTGTGTCACACATGCCTCATGCAAAAAAGGAATAGTTGGCTATACAATGCCCACCTCCGTGTGTGTCCTCTGTGCAGACTCTTCTGTAGACCTTTCTGTAGATGTGGACTCCTGCAACTCATATTGCAGTCAGAAATAATAGGCACGAAAGTATAAATGAAGTAAAGTTATTTATGCACTTGCAGGTAGTCTACTTCCTCCAAAGGACATTCTTCTGAGAAGGTTTCTTCACTGTCCAGTGCAATGGAAACAAATGGGCATGACAAAGTCTTAAACTTTCTTTTGTTTTGATGTAAAGTTAGAAAAAGTCCACTTACTGCACATGCTTCAGCCAGCATTTGCTTAAAACACAAAAAATCAAAAAATACAAAACACAAAAATTACAAAAAACAGATAAAAGTGTTGGTGTAAAACTGCACAAAAGAGAAAAACACTTTTTTCTCAGCCTTTTTCTTGGTTGCTTTTATAAATGGACAACCATTCAACAGTGCCGTTTTAAAAGAGACTAGTATGTCTATATGTAGGCCTAGTAAAAATGACCATAATGTAGAATATTCTTGTACTTCACTTTCACCATGTTGTAGTGTGATGACTCTGACATGACAATTATGACAATTAAAACAAGTAATTATGAAATTATTAAAATACAAAAAACAGATAAAAGTGTTGGTGTAAAATGCACAAAAGAGAAAAATTTACTCGGTTACTATCGTAACCTCGGTTCTCTCCAGAGAGGGAACGAGTACTGCGTAATATCTTACGCTATGGGGAAAACCTCTTTTCCACGAGATATTGAAGCCAAAAATGATCCTTAATTTTGAATTAATGTCAAACGCTGTGCGGCAGCATGCAGACATAGGCAAGACGGCTTGTGCCCCTATTGGCTGCCCTGCGGCAACAGCAGCAGCCTATCGAGAGAGGCCCTGCGTGACACCATATCCAATGGGGGCATTTCGCACCCATTTCGTCACGTCCCGCCAGAAAGGGCGTGGCCTCATCCTATAAATATAGCTCGATGGGCTGATACAAACTGGTTTTCATCGCCGAAGCAAACCAGAGCGTGTTGTAAGCACGGCTAGATAAGCAGTACTCGTTCCCTCTCTAGAGAGAACTGAGGTTACGTTAGTAGTCAAGTCAAGTCAATCCTCATTTATATAGCGCTTTTAACAATGTAGATTGTTTCAAAGCAGCTTTACAGAGATAAAGATATAATTTAAGGTAACAGAGATTGGTTTGGTTTTATAGTGGCTCTTGAAAGATGTTTTTTCCAGCTAAAGTTAGTTTTGATTGATTCACTTCCATCTAAATGATAGTTTGTTATTAAATTAGGGGCCGCTAAGACGACACCGTTCTCTCTAAACAGACTTTAAACGTGAACCTGTGATAGACGCTGATGGCGTTCACATGCGCATTAAGAATTGATTCTATAGTTATGTGCGTTTGAATATATGTGCGCAGGTTTATAATTCCTTACAAACCATGCCTAAACAAACTACTTGTCTATAAATTTTGATGCAGAATTTTTATTTTATCTTATCACTTTGGGTAGGTACGCGAACCGAAAAATTCCACAACTCTCTATCTGTAGAGTGGTATAGGGATCCTCCATAGGGAGAGGCTAGTTGGCACTTCAGCACTGCATTGTCATCGGGTCCAGGCGAAAGTCCTTCGTCAGATCTGGAAACGGCCTGGATCCAGCAGGCTGCGGGAAAACCTCGGGATAAACAAAGACACTAAAATTAGCGTAGATGCCATTCTTCTTATGATGTAACGAGTACATCAGGATTAGAGGGAAGTGTTCCCAGTTCCGGCTGACCTAATCTAAGCAGCCTAATATTAAATTATAGAAGTCTATAGAGTGTTATGTGAATGCTAGGTCAAAGAGATGTGTTTTTAGTCTAGCTTTGAACTGACAGACTGTGTCTGCTTCCCGGACAATGTTAGGAAGATTGTTCCAAAGTTTTGGTGCTAAATAGGAAAAGGATCTACCGTCAGCAGTCGATTTAGATATTCTAGGTATTATCAACTGGCCGGAGTTTTGAGATCGCAATAGACGTGAAGGACTATAATGCGTTAAGAGCTCGCTCAAGTACTGCGGAGCTAAACCATTTAGTGCTTTGTAAGTAATCAGCAATATTTTAAAATTTATACGATGTTTAATAGGGAGCCAATGCAGTGTTGACAGAACCGGGCTAATATGGTCGTACTTCCTGGTTCTGGTAAGAACTCTAGCGGCTGCGTTTTGGACTAGCTGTAGTTTGTTTATTAAGCGTGCAGGGCAACCACCCAGTAGAGCATTACAATAATCTAGCCTTGATGTCATGAACGCATGAACTAGTTGTTCCGCATTTGTCAATGAGAGCATATGACGCAATTTAGATATATTTTTAAGATGGAAAAATGCGGTTTTACAGACACTAGACACATGACTTTCAAATGAAAGATTGGTATCAAAGAGCACACCCAGGTTCCTAACTGACGGCGAAGACTTAACAGAGCAGCCATCAAGTGTTAGACGGTATTCTAGGTTATTACGTGTGGAAGTTTTTTTTCCAATAATTAGAATCTCTGTTTTTTCAGAATTTAGTAGTAGGAAATTACTAGTCATCCAATTTTTAATATCAACTATGCATTCCGATAATTTTGTGAATTGGTGAGTTTCGTTAGGTTTGGAAGAAATATAGAGCTGAGTATCATCAGCAAAACAGTGAAAGCTAATTCCATGTTTCCTAATGATATCTTCTAAAGGTAGCATGTAGAGAGTGAACAGCAACGGGCCTAGTACTGAGCCTTGTGGTACGCCATACTGAACTTGTGATCGATAAGACATCTCTTCATTTACTGCTACAAACTGGTAGCGGTCAGATAAATATGATTTAAACCATGCTAATGCAATTCCACTAATGCCAACATAGTTTTCTAGTCTATTTAAGAGAATGTTGTGCTCAATGGTGTCAAATGCAGCACTAAGATCAAGTAACACTAATAGAGAGATACAACCACGATCGGATGATAAGAGCAAATCATTTGTGACTTTAATGAGAGCTGTCTCAGTGCTATGGTGCGGTCTAAATCCTGACTGGAAATCCTCGCAGATACCATTTCTTTTAAGAAACGAACACAGTTGTGGAGATACTGCCTTTTCTAGTATCTTTGACAGAAAAGGTAGATTTGAGATCGGCCTGTAATTGACTAATTCTGTAGGATCGAGTTGCGTTTTTTTAACAAGCGGTTTAATCATAGCCAGCTTAAAGGTTTTTGGTACGTATCCTAGAGACAAAGATGAATTAATGATGTTAAGAAGAGGATCTATGACTTCTGGAAGCATCTCTTTCAGTAGTTTAGTCGGTATAGGGTCTAACATACATGTTGTCGATTTAGATGAATTAACGAGTTTGCAAAATTCTTCCTCTCCTATGGCAACAAATGAATCAAATTTTACCTCGGGGAGACTATAATGCACTCCCTGATGTGATGCTGTAGTAGACGGTTGCATAGTTATAATTTTGTCCCTAATATTATCAATCTTATTAGTGAAGAAGTTCATAAAGTCATTACTGCTGTGTTTCTTGGAAACTTCTGGGCTTGAAGCTTTCTTTTTCGTTAGTGTTGCCACTCTTTCAAATAAATACCTTGGATTATGTTTATTTTCTTCTAATAGGGTTGAAAAATAAGCAGACTTAGCAGCTTTTAAAGCCTCTCTGTAAGCAATCGAGCTCTCCTTCCATGAAATCCGAAATACCTCTAGTTTTGTTTTCTTCCAGTTGCGCTCCATTTTTCTGGCTGCTCTCTTAAGGGCCCGGGTGTGCTCGTTGTACCACGGTGTTGGACTATTTTCTTTAATCTTCTTTAAGCGCAACGGAGCAACTGTATCTAAAGTGCTGGAAAGGAGAGAGTTAAAAGTTTCTGTTGCAATATCAAGTTCTTCTAAGCTATCTGGGATGCTGAGATGATGATACTGATTAGGAAGATTATTGATAAAGCAATCTTTAGTGGCAGAAGTGATAGGTCTAACATACTTGTAACACGGAGTTGGCTTTGCAGCCTTGGCTAAATGTAATTTACATGAGACTAGATAATGATCTGAGATGTCGTCGCTCTGCTGCAGAATTTCAACAGCATCAACATTGATTCCATGTGATAATATTAGATCTAGAGTATGATTACGACAATGAGTAGGTCCTGACACGTGTTGTCTAACTCCAATAGAGTTAAGAATGTCTTTAAATGCCAATCCCATTGCATCTTTTCCATTATCTACATGTATATTAAAATCACCAACAATTAGGACTTTATCTGCAGTCAATACTAATTCTGATAGAAAGTCAGCAAATTCTTTGATAAAATCTTTATGGTGCCCAGGTGGCCTGTAGACAGTTGCCAGCAGAATTCTCAAACTTGATTTATCGTTTACATTATATATTTTTACATTAAGCACCAACACTTCAAAAGAAATATATTTTAAACTAGATTTTTTAGTGGTTTTGAAAATATTACTATAAATTACAGCGACACCTCCCGCTTTGCCTTTCAGGCGAGGTTCATGTTTATAACAGTAATCATGCGGGGTGGACTCATTTAAAGTAATGTAATCGTCTGGTTTTAGCCAGGTTTCTGTCATACACAGCACATCTAGGTTATAATCTGAAATCATATCATTAACTATGAGTGCTTTTGAAGTAAGGGATCGAATATTCAGCAACCCAAGCTTTATCGTTTGCTCATCTGTATTATATCTATTTTTTATTTGTTGAATATCAATTACATTTTTAACCTTAGATCGGTTTGGACGTTTTTTGGATTTCCAAATTCGGGGAACAGACACAGTCTCTATATGATGATATCTAGGTGAAAGAGGCTTTATGTGATGGGATTTATCTGACCTTGGTGACGCGAGGCCGCTAGCAGACGGTCGGTTTAGCCAGTTTGTCTGCTTCCTGACCTGATCCCCAGATTGTCATGTTTTGTCTCTAAGACTATGAGCCAAATTACTAGAGAGAAGAGCAGCACCATCCCAGGAGGGATGAATACCATCTCTTTTCAACAGGTCAGGTTTGCCCCAAAAACTTTTCCAATTGTCTATGAATTCTATATTATTTTGCGGACACCACTTAGACAGCCAGCCATTGAGTGATGAAAATCTGCTAACTATCTCATCACTCCTTCGAACAGGAAGGGGGCCAGAGCAAATTACAGTGCCTGACATCGTACTTGCGAGTTCAAACACCTCTTTAATATTAATTTTGGTGATCTCCGACTGGCGGAGTCGAACATCATTAGTGCCGACGTGAATAACAATCTTAGAGAATTTACGATTAGCATTAGCCAGCACTTTTAAATTTGCTTTGATGTCAGGCGCTCTGGCTCCCGGCAAACATGTGACTATGTTGGCTGGTGTCCCTATTTTCACGTTCCGTGTAATAGAATCGCCAATTACCAGGGCACAATCAACAGAATTCTCAGTGGGTGTTTCACTGAGTGGAACTCCGACGCGCGGGCGCGCGAGAGAAAAAATAAATAAATAAATAACTGAGCGCACGGGTGGCGCGTTAACCGGCTAGCGAGTTACTAGCGTGTTGTTCTAACAATAACGGAAGCTAGCGATGTCAGGTTAATCTGGGATGTTGTCTAAGCTGTATTTAGTAGTATAAACAACTAGAAATGGTAGTAAATGATGGTTCAAAACAGAAAGAAATACAAAGCTAATACGAGGCTTAGACGGAGCTTACAGCCTCGAAGCAAACAAAACACAGCAGGCAGCTAGGCAGACACGAGCAATCGATCCGAGTACATTTCTTTTACGAGAGTATCTCTCGTACTGCGTAATATCTTACGCTGTGGGGAACATAGTGTAACACGCCGTGCGTACTGGGATCCAACACCAAAGTCCCAAGGGCAGTAGCCCGGGGCACGTATAGTGCACAATCACCATAGACTCACAGAAAGTCGGAGAAGAGAGGCTGCAAGCATCATTCCCCATGAAATAGCATCCTACAGGAACTAGTTATGTTAACAGTGTTTCACGCAGACAGGGTGAACGTGTTCAGCCTGAACTGAGTAATAGTATGGGTTATTCAACACCCATGGAGCTGTTCTATCGATCAGTGAGCGATGCACAAGCAAAACTCAGCATCTTGGCCGTCGCAGCGGGGCAGATAGCACTGAATTCTAGACCGACAGAAGCTTGGCTTGTAAGGCGGGAACCTCTAGGTTATAAAACCTTATAAATGTAGACGGCGAGGCCCAGCCCGCCGCCGTACAGATATCTTGCAGGGTAATCCCACTATACCACGCCCACGACGAGGCCATGCCTCTCGTGGAGTGCGCTCTGACACCCGAAGGACACTGCAGGCCCTTAGAAGTGTACGCCAGCGCTATGGCGTCGACTATCCATCTGGATAGGCTCTGTTTTGATGCGGAGAGTCCCTTGGAGCGTCCGCCAAACAAAACAAAGAGCTGCACGGTCTGTCTGAAGACAGACGAGCCGGACACATAAGCTCTCAGTGCCCTGACAGGGCAAAGGAGACTCGCATCCTCCTCATCATCATGAACCGGGAGGGCGCACAGAGAAATAACCTGGGTCCTGAACGGTGTGTTGAGGGATTTGGGCACGCACCCGTGCCTTGGTTTGAGTATGACTTTTGAGTCATTAGGCCCAAACTCCATGTATGACACACTTACTGAAAGCGCTTGTAAGTCCCCTGTGTGCTTCACTGAAGCGAGAGCCATAAGAAACACCGTTTTGAAAGACAGATGCTTCATGTCTGACAAATGGATTGGCTCAAATGGGGCACCTTTCATGGCTTCCAAAACCGTAGAAAGGTCCCACACCGGGACTGAAGGGGGTCTGGGAGGGTTCAGCCTCCGAGCTCCACTGAGGAATCGCACGACTTGGTCGTTTTTCCCCAGTGCAAGTGAAAAAAAAAAAAACAGCCATGCAAGTATCAATTTAAGAAGGTGCTTTGAAAATGATAATATTGATGGTTCTTTTCACAGTTACATGGATCTTCTCCATAGTTACATTTCCGGTTTCCAATTTCATCCTTTCACTCACCTATTTATGTATACATGTATGTATGTTTGTTTAGTTTAGTTATGTTCGTGATTTAGTTAATAAAACTTGTGCACAATATGTATTTGGTTCGACTTCACTGATTGCAAAACAAAGTCTCTTATACGCTTTTTGATCTTGTTACATGCTCAAAGCGCTGTACATGCCAAGAAATAATTATTCTTCCATGGGAATGGAAGATACCCTTTTCTTAGAATAAATGAGTAATCAAAAGAATTTGTTGGACAAACTGATTAATTGATTGTAATATTAAGTTAGTTACATTAAGGTAATACAATTAACTGACCCAAGTATTCATAATTAATCATAACCAGTTATTATTGATTATTAATATTTCCCCTCTGAGCTGACTCGTTACATAATTATAACCAGCAGGAGTGTTCGAAGAACCCAATTAGCCGGATCTTGATGAGCATGATGATATTATCTTGGAAGTCTCGTTTGATCTCGGATGTTTTAAGCAACGTACAAAGAACGCGCCCCTTATCTCATCTGTCCAGATGAACGAGCAGTAAACGAAAGGCAGTCTGCCATCCACTGGCAGGAGAAAAATACTATGGAATTCATTGGGGTACATCAACTGTTTGGTGACTGACATTCTTCAAAATATCTTCTTTTGTGTTAAGTAGAAGAAATAAACTGAGGGTGAGTTAATGATGACAGAATTTTCATTTTGAAGTGAGCCAATCCTTTAATGGAACCCCTGCTCCCTGAAGGAGGGAATGGAGACACTACGTCAGAACTGATTAGCACATTGAGATCTCGCCTGAGAGCCCAATAACCTTCAATTAGTAACAAAAACAAGCTAATGTACACTGTACACAAGCGAGATTTGCATGGTAGGCCACTCCCCCTCATATGGGAATATGAGGCAGCATTCAACTCACTCATTGAAGTTTGCGCTGAGGAGTCGAGACCGGGGTCCTGGCCATTCAGCTGTAGTACAGGGGTTGTGGAAGCCGGGACGTAACGTCCCTGTTCCCTCCTTAAGGTAACGGGGGTTACATTAGTAACAGAGACATTCCCTATCAGTCAGTTACGTTCTATGTTACGTCAGAACGGACTGAAGCATCGGGATCCCCATGGATAGCGGCACAACCGCTGACCCATCCCATGTAAGTCGCATAGAACTCCATACCCGGTGGGAAGGAAGAACATTACTTTCCAAGGGGAATAGGTCGCTGTACGTAAGCTGTATCGTTCAGTTTCGTTCCGACAAACGGGGCACTACATTTTCTTTTGCTCAATATGTTCAACATTAATAAAAGGTATCCAAGCAAAAAGTTCTTCACGCATTATCTTGCAGTTAATGAGAAAAATGTAATTTATTGGCGCACTATATTGACTGCGTATTGAGACATATAAAACTGTTTAGCTAGATTTTCAACCAATCAGCATCGAAAATTTAAGTAGGTCAGAGCCAAAATCAAGCCAATATCACTACACACATGTAAACATGGAGGAGGACATAAGCAGCGCATCTTCATCTGATAGCGGCGATCAAGCTCGATTAACATTCGTAAAGTGTGTTCTTCATGTCGGAAAAGATGGTGGGAAAGGTCCGCAGCCCTTTACTGACTCCAATGGGAAAAAATCAAGCAATGTGCGAAGGAATGGCTCAAAACGTCGTACACTACGGAGCTAGCTATTGATCCCATGCTGCAGGTAAGTTACTTTAATAACATATGAATATTTTTGCATTATTTTTGGGTGATGCTAATTTACAAATTTTGTCACATCAGAATCTCAATAAAAACATAGACATGAGAGACGTTGTCCTCCGTTGCTTGATCTGTTATCTGGGCAAAAAAGAGGATGACCTCATCCAAGAGTACATTGTAATTGACTAGAATTATTCTATATATTTATGGTGTTTTGAGAAATGTATTTGTACATTTGTTTTATTTATAAAAATAGAAATGCAACTTAAACAATAATCTTTTATCCAATTAAATTATATAAAGCTAATGTGAAAATATTTAACACAAAATAGATTTTTGTCAGCCACTATATGAAAAAAGGTAACACTTTATTTTGATGGTCCACTTTAGACATTCTACTGACTATAAGTAACTGCAACTACATTTTAACTTAATCTATTAACCCTGACCTAGCAGTCTACTAATACTCTGAGTTAGTTGACATGTAGTTACTTACAGTTAGGAGAAGCGATAGAACTGTGTTTTCAATAAACAACCTTTTTACTTGCATTTGAATCCTTCCTCTCTTTATCTCGTAACAGAACGAACTGACCAACATGGATTCAGCAAGTAGCATGCCCGAGTTAAACGAGTTCCTATCTCCTAGCATTGCCAGAATGGATCAACAGGAGGAGAATCTGGCGGTCACCGGAGGTGCCTTTCAATCCTTGGTAGCACAGGTGTCCGAGCTCACACAACAGCTCCAACACCTGGCTGGTCCCACAACGCCCAGCCCACCGCCGATTCCCCCACCTCCATCAGCACCCATTCGTCAGCCTGAACCACGGCTACCTGCCTTCGAGATGTATGCTGGGGAACCGAACTTTTGTAGAGCATTTTAACTAAGTGCTCTATGTTTTTTTCCTTACAGCCCCAGACTTTTAGTACCGAGAAGGCGAGGGTGGCTTTCATCCTGACACTACTCACCGGTCGTGCAGCACTGTGGTGAACGGCGGTGTGGGAAAATCAACATCAATGCTGTTCCTCGTTCCAGACACTTTCGGAAGAGATGAGACAGGTCTTTGATCGGGCTACTACCGGACGGGAGGCACCTCGTCAGCTCACCGATCTTCGCCAGGGGAACCGCTCCGTATCCGATTACGCCATCGACTTCCGAACCCTGGCTGCCGAGTGTCACTGGAACGAGGAAGCGCGGTGGGACATGTTCCTGCATGGGTTGGCTGATCGCATCCAGGAGCAGATCTTCACGCTGGACCTGCCTGGGAGTTTCGACGGGCTCGTCGAGCTAGCGTTGAAGGTGGACGCCCGCTTACACCAACTGGAACAGCGTAACAGAACGACTCAGCGCCCCGCGAACGTCAGAGACTTTCCATCCAGCGGCAGTGATGCGGTCAGCCCGGCCTGTGATCCCAAAACCATGCGGGTGGGTAGAGCTCGGCTTTCCCGGGAGGAGAGAGAGCGCAGAAGATCCAGGGGTCTTTGCCTCTATTGCGGTGGAGCCGGGCACTACCTGAACACCTGCCCGGTAAAAGACCAAGCCCGGCAGTGAAAGAGAGGCTACTGTCGGGCGGGATCTCCGTAAGCAAGACCTCGTCCTCTACTCTCCTCCCGGTAAGACTGCTGTGGGGAACCTGGTCCCATTCCACATAAGCCCTTCTGGACTCTGGAGCTGAGGGTAATTTTTTAGATTTCACCTTGGATGACACCTCAGACACTTGGATTACCCATCCCTACTATCAGAACACCATCGCTGTCAGTGCACTCAATGGTCAAGAACTACCAGCTATAACTCACTGCACTCACCCCCTGACACTTATCACATCCGGCAATCACACTTAACAGATTTCATTTCTCCTTCTGGACTCACCCATGGCACCCTTTTTCCTCGGTCACCCCTGGCTTATACAATATAGCCCGAGGGTTGACTGGGGACACAACTCCATTTCAGCCTGGAGCACTTCATGTCATAAGTCCTGTCTTGTGTCTGCCTGTTCGTCTGTGTCTAGTTCTGTCTTTCAGAAGGAAGCGGCGAATTTGTCGAACGTGCCTGCGGAGTATTACGACCTGCAGGAGGGTTTTAGTAAGTCCCGTGCTGCTTCTCTCCCTCCGCATCGTCCCTATGACTGTGCTATAGATTTACTTCCAGGTAAGTCTCCGAAGCTCTACTCACAGACTCTAGGGCAGACTCTACTCACTTTCTGTCCCAGAAAGGAAGGCCATGGAAAAATATATTTCTGATTCTCTAGCTTCCAAATTCATCAGCCCTTCCTCTTCTCCAGCGGGGGCGGGGTTCTTTTTTGTGGGTAAGAAAGACGGTTCTCTGCGACCGTGTATTGATTACCGAGGGTTGAACAAAATCACGGAAAAGAATACTTATCCTTTGCCGCTGATGTCTTCAGCCTTCGAACGGTTGCAGGGAGCATCTATATTCACAAACCTGGATTTACGTAATGCATATCATTTGGTTTGCATCAGGGAGGGGGATGAATGGAAAACCGCTTTCAACACCCCCAGGGGTCGCTTTGAATATTTGGTTATGCCGTTCGGGCTGTCCATCTCCCCTCGGTTATCCAGGCACTTGTCAATGACGTGTTGAGAGACATGGTAGACCAATTCATATCTGTTTACCTGGATGACATATAGATGTTTTCATCGTCTCTCCAGGAACATGTTCAACACGTCAGGCGAGTGCTTCAGAGGTTGCTAGAGAATGGTCTTTTTACTTCTGAGAAATGCGCGTTTCATGCACAGCCTGTTTCCTTCCTAGGGCACATCGTCTTGTCTGAGGGAGTGCGTATGGATCCTGACAGGGTTAAGGCTGTGACGGATTGGCCAAGTCCATATTCCCGTAAAGCCCTACAGAGGTTTCTGGGGTTCGCCAACTTCTATCAGCATTTCATTCGCAACTTCAGCCAACTAGCCGCACCTCTGACTGCCTTGACCTCTCCCAGAGTGACGTTCAGGTGGTCCAACACAGCCGAGGCTGTGTTCGCCAAACTCAAGAGCCGCTTCGTTTCGGCTCCCATCCTAGTTGCACCTGATTCCTCACGTCAGTTCGTGGTAGAGGTCGACGCGTCAGAGGTGGGGGTAGGTGCAGTACTTTCTCAACACTCTTCCACAGACGACAAGATGGATCCTTGTGCGTTTTTGTCCCATCATCTGTCACCTGCCCGAACATAACTATGACATTGGTAAGCGAGAGTTGTTGGCAGTCAAGTTGGCTTTGGAGGAGTGGCGGCATTGGTTAGAGTGTTCGGGGGTACCTTTTATCGTTTGTTCCGATCACAAGAACCTTGAATATATTAGATCTGCTAAAAGATTCAATCCAGGCAGGCTCGATGGGCACTTTTTTTCCGACGTTTTGACTTTTCTCTCTCGTACCGCCCGGGCTCCAAGAACATCAAGCCCGATTCCTTATCTCATATTTTTGATCTATCCGAACGCCCAGCTACTCCCGAATATATTTTACCTAAGATAGTTATCTCTACGCTCACATGGGAGATCGAAATGGTCAAGACGGCCTCAGAAGGGGTAACGCCTCCGCCCGGGTGCCCACCGAGTCGTTTATTTGTGCCAGAGGGGTTACGGTCCGACGTTATTCGATGGGGTCATTGCTCCAACGTGGCTTGTCATCCAGGAGTAAACCCCACCAGCTGTTTAGTCAGTTCACTGTACCCTGAAAGTATATGTTGCCGCTTTTGCAGCACATCTTGACGCAGTTGAAGGTAAGTCCCTGGGAAAGCACGACCTGATCGTCAGGTTCCTGAGGGGAGCGAGGAAACTAAATTCTCCTCGCCCTCCTCTCGTTCCCTCTTGGGACCTCTCAGTGGTTCTAACTGCCCTGCAGAGTGCTCCCCTTGAGCCTCTGCAATCAGTCGAGCTTAACTTCCTGTCAATTAAAGACAGCGCTCCTGGTTGCATTGGCCTCCTTCAAGAGGGGAGGGGACCTGCATGCATTTCCGTTGAGGAAGCGTGCCTGGAGTCCGGGGCAGCTTACTCTCACGTGATCCTGAGACCCTGGCCTGGGGTGAACCCAGGTGGTGAACTTGCAAGCGCTGCCCTTGGAAGAGGCAGAACCAGCCTTGGCACTGCTCTGTTTAGTACGCACTCCTGCCTACGTAACAGAACGCAGTGTTTCTGGACCTCAGACCAGCTCTTTGTCTGTTATGGTGTTATGGCTTACCAGCAGCAAGGTCGATCATCCCCCTTGGTGTGACTGCCCACTCCACCCGGAGTGTGGCGTCCTCTTGGGCTCTAGTGCATGGCGCCTCGCTAACAGACATCTGCAGAGCTGCAGGCTGGGTGACACCTAACACATTCGCCAGATTCTCAATCTCCGAATGGAGCCTGTGTCCTCTCATGTACTCGCTCAAACCAGCCAGTACTAGGACCCGCTCAGGTGTCTTCACTTGCTCGCCATTCCACTCCACGGACTGGATACATGCGATATATTTCTTAGGTGAGCTTCCCCACAAGCCCTGAGTTCCTCCAGAACTGCTGACGTCGACGCCAGTGTCTATTGCCTGCGCGTCGGCTAGGTGCCTCCCGTGTGCATGGTCCCCCCTCTGGGCCACCCCCACATGTGTATTTCCACTGTAAGCCTCTCTGAGCATGTGTCTTTCCCTTTGCAAGCCACATTGCCACCCCTGGGGTTGAAATATTCCACCTGCGGCTGGACACCCCAGTGTTCTCCATATGCATCCCTCTGGGTCATATGTGTATTCTCTAAGACCCCCTCCCCCCCTCTGGGTTGGCAAATAATTGCATATTTCCTCTGAGATATGGGATATGTTCCCCAGTGTACCTTGGTATTCCTGTGCTAAATAGGAGTCCTTTGTCCATGCCAGTCTCACGACAGGGATCTCAGATTTACGCAGGGCACTGGAAGACAGTCGAGAAGCTGGCATGATTAGACTGGAAACCCCATTCGTCGTCATCCGACGTAACTCGGAGTGACAACGAAAGGGAACGTCTCGGTTACGTATGTAACCCTCGTTCCCTGAGTAGGGAACGGAGACGTTACGTCTTCCTGCCACTTCCGCTGTACCGCGGGGATCGCGTTCAGTCTCGGCTCCTCAGCGAAGAAACATATCTGCATGTTGTCGGCGTCCTCCTTTTATACCCACGAGGTGAGGCGGAGTTGCAGAGTTAAAAATCAATCGAAAGGATTAAAAAGAATACACAATACATAACTGATCAGCATAAAATACAAACATAATTCAAAATGCAATATGAAAATTAGTTTAAAAGAGTCCTGGCAATACCTGCATACCTGGCAATGGAGACACACAGCGACAGTGTGGGAAGTTCTGTTTACAGATGCATCCTTGAGTGGTTTTCCAATTCCCTTTAAATACCCAAGTGAAACAAAAGAAAAATAAACAGCTAGCACCCAAATTTTTATTCAGCTTTTGTTGGACCCTTTCTCGTGACCCAAGTGGTCATGCCTGACTTTTGGGGATAAAAACAAATGGTTATCAACAATCTTTATTGGGGCATTCCCCACAACAGGAGAACAGGCATTGTTTTTTTGTTTCTGACTGTTCTCCTGCTGCAGGAATTAACCAACTTCACCATTCGCACCAGAAGTATTTATTTTGACCTCACATAACACAGCTGGAGGCAGGAGGTTTGTGAGATTTACATGACTGAATGATCCCTGAAAGAGAGAAGAAGTGTGCAGAGCAGGAATACAGCTTGGGGGGAAGAGATCAGATTAGAGATCAGATTGGGCCAGCTGTGTTGTGCTCTCTTTCCCCTAGATCTCCTTTGCAGATTAGTGAGTTTTTATTCAGTTTTATTCAGTCTTAGGAAAATCCATCCTTACAGTTTCGACCCCTGGCCCCTTGGAGCAGATTCAGATCAGTCCCTGAGGGGCCACAGTTTTATGTTGTCTGTTTATGGCTGCAAGTTCCGCAGAGCTGGAACCTGTAAAGGACTGAGCGAGATGGCCACGTTTGTCGACGTGCGCATTGCGCGGAGAAGGCATCTGAAGTAGCAGCACTGGCAGAGTGTGAATAAGAAGATAAGCACACTGGCGAGGACGCATCCACGAAACATCCAGTCCCACCAGGTGTAAGCATACCTCGCTGGTAGGTAGAGGAGCTGGACAGGATTTCTGCAGTCTTTCTCGCCAGATTTGCTTTCACTTGAGCTTGGTTGAGATTGTACTCAGTCTGTAAGATGATTTATTGCACCAAGTCCATTGTATTGACCAGAGCTTGAGTACCTTGTTCATAGAAAGTGTCCTCCCACCAGGGAGAAATGTCAGCGTTCACCGGCACCCTCCCCAGGATGTTTATCTGACTCATTAAAAAGTCCTCTTTTACTTCCAAACAGAACGTGTGGTTTGCAGGGCAGGTCAGATCTCCGTAGGAGAAAGAGTTCATCTCACTGACGAGGCACCACTGTGAGACACTTAAACCGCATCAGAATGACCATGCAATGACTGCACATTAATGAGCTTAGAATCATTGGATTCAGTTTTGCAAGTACATACACGCACCTAAAGGATTATTAGGAACACCATACTAATACTGTGTTTGACCCCTTTCACCTTCAGAACTACCTTAATTCTACGTGGCATTGATTCAACAAGGTGCTGAAAGCATTCTTTAGAAATGTTGGCCCATATTGATAGGATAGCATCTTGCAGTTGATGGAGATTTGTGGGATGCACATCCAGGGCACGAAGCTCCCGTTCCATCACATCCCAAAGATGCTCTATTGGCTTAAGATCTGGTGACTGTGGGGGTCATTTTAGTACAGTGAACTCATTGTCATGTTCAAGAAACCAATTTGAAATGATTCGAGCATTTTCTCACACAGGACTGCCGCATACTGGATTTTTTTCCCTTTTCCCTTTTCTTTGTAAACCCTAGAAATGGTTGTGCGTGAAAATCCCAGTGACTGAGCAGATTGTGAAATACTCAGACCAGCCCGTCTGGCACCAACAACCATGCCACGCTCAAAATTACTTAAATCATCTTTCTTTCCCATTCTGACATTCAGTTTGGAGTTCAGGAGATTGTCTTGAGCAGGACCACACCCCTAAATGCACTGAAGCAACTGCCATGTGATTGGTTGATTAGATAATTGCATTAATGAGAAATTGAACAGGTGTTCTTAATAATCCTTTAGGTGAGTGTATAATGCAACTAGATGTTTCATGAAAACAGGTGCGAGTGGTAAAAAAGGTTTCAGTGCCCTGCAAAGTCATATATCCCGTCAAATGGTCCAATTTAATGATTTGATCTCTTACTACAACGCCAATAGAGCGTATGGTAGTGGAGGTTAGATAAATTTGATCTGGATGTATTAGAGGGAAAGTGGCAAAGAACCCAATACAGCCAGCACATTCTTTACCAGTATACATCATTAATGTTTATAATAATTCAGAATACTTAATATTTTTCGTTCTCTCTGATGCAAGCCATCTATGCAGATCTAAAATTTCAATAAGATCATTTAAAACATGTCTAGGTGTTTTATGGAGATGAAGATCTAAAATCTCTTGTCTGGCTACAGTAAATAAATCTTGTACATACAATCTACAGGCTAAGTCATGCTCGATGGTACGGGTCTGTTTGAAAATTAATTGAATAGTCGACAGAAGCGCCTGCGCTTCAGATCTGACCGCTTTGATAATCTTTTCGTTAAAATTGGTGATGTGTTGAAAAACAGTGGCCACCTGATTTGCCAACCAAGTTGAAAATTGAGATTGACCTGTTATTTTGTAAGTGTTGAATATGGAATTAACTGAGCCAAAAAGGCCTGCGATATTTCAAAAACGGGGCTCGTTTGGTGCGAGAAGGTGGAATTTGAACTGCATGTCTGTTTTTGTAATCAGAAACTAAATCATTGATGCGTGACTGTAGCTATGTATACGTTTTACAATTAAAGTTACAATGTTTAACATAGGTAGACAAAACACTGGAGATGTTATACATCACATGTGTTATCACAAGATTGACATCATGTAGTAAAGTCTTATTTACATTTCCTTTGATTATGCCACCTGGAGGGGTGTTATACAATTTTGGACACTGTGTGGGTTTTCGGTAACCACAGGTGGTTAAATTAAAGCAATGGTGTTAAGTCCATGAAAAATTGTGAGGGCTAGTGAAATCATCCAAATCTGCCTCACATTTTCCCACACAGTATCTTCCTTCTTTTCGGCCTGTCCAAACAAATGTTTTCAAATTATTGTTAGATACCTTATTTGTTAGATTAAAAAGAAGATCAGTAAACTTGATCAGTAAATGTGTACTGTTGTGCATTGTATTATGTGTGAACCTATATGTGGTTGGTTCGAGATCCTTAGTGGAATAAAATTTTTTGGATCTACGCCATTTTTGTTATTTTTATATAGTGTGTGCATGTTCCCAATATTTGAATCTGGTAATTCTTTAAGTTGGTACCAGGCAGTAATGTTCTGGTAAAATTTTGATGCGTGTGTGTAGCTTGTGATGTTTTTCTCAGGAAGATGGGTAGAACCTGTCTTACAGCATATTTTTGTAACACAATTTGGTTCCGGTGCTAATCCGGGAGGCCATGTGACTATTTCTTTGTATGTGACTGGAGTGTATGATGTGGATAGCCCCATTTCCATACCCATCTACCGTATCCTAGGGTGTGTACGAGTGTGACTCGTTGTCCCAATTCGATGCAGGTGGGTCCAGACACTGTCCTGGCATCTGGCCTCCATGGAATTGAAGTGACTGTCCTATGAAGGAAAAATATCCTAATTAATTCAATGAACCTTTGAACCGTTTGCACTGAGATATGTGGTACCATTTTAATTTTAAGCAACTGTTGCAACAGCTTTAATTTCATAGGGCCCATGCCATCTAGGGGAAAATGGGTTTTGCTTTACATACACGCGTACAATCACAATGTCTCCTTCTGAAAATGTTGTTTCAGATATTGGGTTTAACCTTTCTTGCAATTGCATCAACACCGTCTGCTGAGTTGCGAGCATGAGGGGCTCCAGGTCTGCTGGTGAAATTTCTGGATGGATCAATTTCATGTCATGAGCTCATATGGGCTGATGCCTGTAGCTTTTGATGGGGTTGCTCGCAGCACAGTCAGAACAGTGGGGAAATCATCACTCCACCTGTTTTGGTGTTGAGCCATTTGCTTAGCAATATTTTCTTTGATTGTGCGGTTCGATCTTTCAACCATGCCCGAACTTTGAGGACTGCAGGGAACGTGAAATCTTTGCTTGATGTTCAGCATTTTGCACATATTTTTCATGACTTGTCCAGTAAAGTGAGTCCCCTGATCCGATTCAATCTGAATGGGTGCTCCCCAAAGTGGGATGATTTGGTTCGCCATCACACGTGCCAGAGTGTTTGCTGTATTACTGCGTGTGGGAATTGCTTCAATCCATTTTGAGAATTTATCAATCATCACGAGGCAGTAGCGATTGCTGCCAGCTTAGCTAATTGGTCAGCAATGTTATTGTTTTTTTCGTGCACATCTGGATTTTTGGTAATGTGCGCGTGCACTTTCATCACGGAATTGGGGCTTTCTCGTGCTTGTATGGCTTGCCATATTGCCATTATGGTGCTGAAATGTTTTATGGGCGTTCCGGTGGAAGAGAGGAATTTTCTCAATTGCCTTTGGGCCATAAAATCTGTTGCGACGCCGGAAGAATAACGACAGTCAGTATTGCACGCACAGCGGTTCAGGGTGTGCCTTGATCGCTTCTAGCAGTGCGATAAGTTCAGCTTCTTGTGCGGATATGTTAGCTGGTAGGTTAAACAAAAACTGCCGTTTAGCATCTGTATCGGCAAGATGAGGAGTCCACACTGCACAGCCAGTGTAGAAATGACCATCTTGACAGAATCGAGAACCATCAATGTACACATGCATTTGGCCTGGCATTGGTTGGTCATGGACAAGGCTTTGTGCCTCTTGTTTGGGCTGGCATGTGTGCGGGTGTCCCTCGACATCCCCGAGCAGATGTGGCAAAATTTGTATGTTTTTTGTTGACTTGAATGTCTGCTAGCCATCTTGCTAATCTTTGGGAGGAAACTCCCTTTATTCTGCCCTGCAACAGCATTCGTACAGGCGTGTACATTACAACAGATTGAAAACCTACAATGGGTTCTGTTGTTTTTAGCATCCAATGCACTGCAAGTACATGCTGTGTACATGGGTCCAATCCTTGTTCGACCAGAGATTTTTTTCCGGCTGTAGTAAGCGATTGGACTCAGTTTTCCTCCATATTCCTGAGCTAAACCTTTCCTGTGAAAACTTTTGATGGGTTGGGCGCTGTTTTAAATCTATAAAAGCCTGTTCGTGTTTATCAGTCCATTCAAGTACATCATTTGGTTTTGTTTTTCCTTTTAACCCTCTATGGTACGCAATATGATATCATTGAGAAAAAAATATTTGTGGTGTTTTTCTTGCTTAAAATTGGACACTATAACAATATCAATAAAAAATTTCTGAAAATTTTCATTTATTTAATTTTTAAAAGTTTGTTGCCTCAAGGCAACATTTTACCACAACTGACAAATTGAAACATTTGACAATTTCACGTAGAAAAAATTAATATATTGATTGAAAACATAAATCTCTTTAACCAGACATTTGAACAAACACATTTATCCAGTTTTCAATATATTACAAATTTCCTATTTAATACCATTGTACCATAGTGGAACACAAGTATTACCAAACCATCATATCATCCAGTTATCATATCAAGTTATCATATCCATCTTCATCATTATCATCACATCTACACTCTCACCTGCGCTGTCTCCCTGCAGGATTCACTATGTCACTATGGCCTCATCTTCCTCATCACAGTATGACACCTCATCCTCACCCTCATCAACTGACAGTTGTGTTTTATACCTTTTTAGGTACTATAGAAAACGTGCAGATCATAATATGTGCAGATTTAGCATGTGCATTACTATTCGTATAAGTGCATTACAAAATCATGCAAAAATGAAAATATATTTAGATGATTCTAACAATTTTCCTTACAAATATAATATACACTGAACAAAATTATAAATGCAACACTTTTGTTTTGTCCCCCATTTTTCATGAGTTGAACTCAAAGATCTAAGACTTTTTCTATGTACAAAAAAGGCCTATTACTCTCAAATATTGTTCACAAATCTGTCTTAATCTGTGTTAGTGAGCACTTCTCCTTTGCTGAGATAATCCATCCACCTCACAGGTGTAGCATATCAAAATGCTGATTAGACAGCATGATTATTGCACAGGTGTGCCTTAGGCTGCCCACAATAAAATGCCACTCTTTAATGTGCAGTTTTATCACACAGATGTTGCAAGTTTTGAGGGAGCGTGCAATGGGAATGCTGACTGCAGAAATGTCCACCAGACCTGTTGCCCGTGAATTGAATGTTCATTTCTCTACCATAGGCCGTCTCCAAAGGCGTTTCAGAGAATTTGGCAGTACATCCAACCGGCCTCACAACCGGCCCACAGACCACGTGTAACCACAGCAGCCCAGGTGTCCACATCCAACATCTTCACCTACAAGATCATCTGACACCAGCCATCCGGACAGCTGCTGCAACAATAGGTTTCCATAACCTAAGAATTTCTGCACAAACTGTCAGAAACCGTCTTAGGGAAGCTCATCTGCATGCTCGTCGTCCTCATCAGGGTCTCGACCTGACTGCAGTTCGTCGTTGTAACCAACTTGAGTGTGGGAGTATGTTATGGACAACGAACACAGGTGCATTTTATTGATGGCATTTTGAATGCACAGAGATACCATGACAAGATCCTGAGGCCCATTGTGGTGCCACTCATCCACGACCATCACCTCATGTTGCAGCATGATAATGCACGGCCCCATGTTGCAAGGATCTGTACACAATTCCTGAAGCTAAAAACATCCCAGTTCTTGCATGGCCAGCATACTCACTGGACATGTCACCCATTGAGCATGTTAGGGATGCTCTGGATCGGCGTAAATGACAGCGTGTTCCAGGTTCTGCCAATATCCAGCCACTTCGCACAGCCATTGAAGTGGAGTGGACGAACATTCCACAGGCCACAATCAACAACCTGATCAACTCTATGCGAAGGAGATGTGTTGCACTGCGTGAGGCAAATGGTGGTCACACCAGATACTGACTGGTTTTCGGCCCCCCCGAAAATGGATGGATTAAATCTGCAAAGGAGAAGTGCTCAATAACACAGATTTAGACAGATTTGTGAACTTTATTTGAAAGAAATATGCCTTTTGTGTACATAGAAAAAGTCTTAGATCTTTGAGTTCAGCTCATGAAAAATTAGGGCAAAAACAAAAGTTTTACGTTTATAATTTTGTTCAGTCTATTTGTATCCAACCTAGTATGCCTGGTATGGCCTTATGCGATTCTATTGTGGTACAATGTTGCCTTGAGGCAACACACAGTTTTTTGTTATGTCCTCTAAAACATTTGATGATATATGATGTAAAGTTCTTGAAAATACTTCTTTACTTGCCAGTGAAGGTGACTCATATTTTCTGTAGGTGATTAACTGGATGCAAATTTGTAAAAAATGCATTTTTCATTGGGGAAAATATGGAGCCACGTGACCTGTGCACGTGTGCTGAAATAAGACACAAAATGGACCCCTGTGGGTCATGTGACCACTTTTTTGCACTTTCATTGATAAGTATTTGAGTTCTTCTCCCGTGAGATAGGCTTGACTAAATGGGTGTCTCATTTTATTAAAAATAACTTAAAATAGAATATGTTGTCTGGAGGCAACACCGTACCATAGAGGGTTAAAAGCAAATACAATGGTGTGGCGGTATTTGAAAAATCAGGGATGAAATCTCATAAATAGTTTGCTTTACCTAATAGTTTTTGTAGCAAGTTTAAATTATAAGGTTGAGGCAGTTCGGCAATGCATTTTTTTCTGTTGTCTGTTAAGGCTCTGTGACTTTGAGTCAGAGTGTATCCTAAATAGTGTACCTCCCTTTGTGCAATTTGGGCTATTTCTTTGTTCATTTTAAAGCCTGCGTCACCTAGCATGTGTAACACTTCGTCAACCAGCTGCAAGTGGTTCTCAAGTGGTTCTTCTGTGGCTATCAGTATGTCATCTACATAGTGAACTACTTTGCCAGTCCCTAGTAAGGGACTGAGCACATCTGCCACAGCTCTAGGCTATTGTGAAGGCCCTGTGGCATTCGTTCCCATGTATACTGAATTTGATTTACAGTAAATTTACAGATTTACTCGTTTGACTTTAATAGACCAAAACCCATTTATGATGTCAACCACTGTGAACAACGAAGCATTGGTTGAAACTTGTAATAAGATTGTCTCTGGATTTGCCACTATAGCTGTTAGTTTTGGCAGAACTTTGTTGAGACGCTGATAATCAATGCAAAGACACCATTTACCGTTGCACTGGCAAACATGGAGAATTTGTAGTTGAACTGCATTGCCGAACTATGCCTCTAATCTCCAGCTGTTTCACTATCTCATGAACAGCGACTTCTGCCTCTGGCTTGATGCAATATTGTTTTTGTGGGGGAGGGGGCTCTCCCTTGTAAGTCTGGAAAATTGTAAGAATGTAGGAGAAGCCTACTCTCTGAGAGAACAAAGGAAATTACCATTTGGACCCCCTCATGTCCACCATTCGAGACGCAAGTCACACTTCAGAATATTTCTAATTTACATCTCTTTCCCTCGACCCCCACTCGTGGTGAGATCTCCCAAACTCACACAAGAATCTAAATGGTTTAATGTGAATGATTATCATCGAGTTTTATACATGTTTGGTATTATTTGAAATGTCTCAGTGCGACTGGTTCACATGTCTCATTCCCAAAGAAGTAAACCAAAAGGTAGTAAAGTTCTCAAGAAGTTTGGAAATATCTTCCACACTGGAGGGTGTGTCTTTGAGTTAACACCTTCTGACCATTTGACTGAATGCAAATTTCCACTGCTAGCAAATGGTTACTTGCAGATAAATTTCCACTGTGAACGATGTTTAGATTTGAAATGAGGTCTGGGTATATAATGAAATGCAGCGAGAGGTCGGGGCTCTCTTTTCTGTTTCCAGATCAGCCCGTGAGGTCGAGAGCCGAGTCTCTCGGCCTCATGTATTTCTTGTCGGGTAAACATTTTCCTTTTTGTTCTAGAGCATTTGATGTTTCACATTGATTAATTTTGAATTGGTTATGAAATTTTAATAATACAGTTACCTAACATAATGAATTGTTATATTTGATTATTTTAATTGACTTTGACATTATTTTCATTCAAGAGTTAAAAAGAATAGTAAAACATTTGCTCACATTTAATGATGCACAGATATTATTAAAACCCTTTTTCATTTATGGAGTCAGATGAAATAACGAGTAAATACATATGACAAAATGTATTGAATTTAACCAAAAATACTTTGCCGCGAGAAAAGACTTGTAACACGCAGAGCCCTTCCCTGTTGATCAGACGACCCCCATTGGCCTGATCGAGCCCGACTTACACCCTCAATGCATATTTCAAGACCACTATTTCAAGGACAATTAGGAAGAAAACAAATAAAAAGCTTTTATGTAACTCAAATATTAGATATTTTTTCCACAAATATGCCTATTTTATTTATTTTTTAACAATTATTCCATAATTTAATGAGAGCCCAGTTCTGGGCCCCCCCCCCAGTACCCTGGGCCCGGGACAACAGACCCGTTTGTCCCCCCCTGTCGGTGGGCTTGACCACAGGCATTAAAGGATAACTCACCACCACTCCGTGCACACACCGCACCATAACCATGCGGCAGTTATCTAATGCCCCGGGTTGAATCATGCTTTGATGAATGGAGGTTTGGTTGCAGCCTGAATTTACCAAAGCCTGATAAGCACCCCCCTTGATACTCACTGGTATCTGGTACAGGCCAGCTTGATCGGGGGCAGCCTGTGGCGCGTCGGGGACCCGGCTCAGTGTCCCCACCTCCATCACTGGACACCGGTCGATAAATTGTCCTGGGTCCCCGCAGCGCCAACAGGCCGGCCCAGGCGGGTCAAGGGATTGGCGTGGAGAGCACAGGGCTGCAGGAACCGGGGCGGAGTGGTCGACCGCTGTGGGCCCCCTGGGTGGGCCCCTGGCCTCCGGGACAGGTTCCGCCGGAGGCCCCGTTCTCCACCTTGGCGCTGGCCGGCGCTCAGCCCCCCGCGAGACCTGGGAAGGGGGACAGGTTTGGGGAGAGAAGGGGACGAGAGAGAGAGAGAGAGAGAGGGAGGCAGAGAGACAGATGGAAGGGGTTCGCCGACCCCTGGGCACCCCACCAAGTGATCTTCTGCCAGGTGGATGGCCTGGTCCAGTTACGTGGGGGGTGGCACTGGACCCACTGCCCAGTCTTCTTGGGCAGATTAGCGATGAACTGTTCCAGTACCACCTTGCTTATAACATCCTCGACGTCGCCTCCGTCGGCCATCAGCCATCTGCGGCAGGAGTCCCGGAGCTGCTGCGCCATAACGAAGGGCCGGCCGGACTCGTCCAGGCTCAGAGACCTGAACCGCTGGCGATGTTGTTCCGGGGTCCGGCCAACCCACTGAAAAATGGCGCGCCTCAGATCTTCATAGACCAGGAGATTCTGGACTGGCAGTTGGTGGGCGGCTATCTGCGACACGCCGGATAGTAGAGGGATGAGCCGCATAGGCCAGTCCACTCGGGGCCATCCCCGGGCCTCGGCCAACCTCTCCTAAAGGTCCAGGAATGCCTCCGGATGGTTTCAGTCTCTGATCAGAATGTGGCGAAACTGAACCCTCTCTTTCACTTTCACTCGGTTCGGGGCATTCATGGACTGCTGCAGCTCTGGCTCTCCGTTCCATTGGCCTTGTGGCTGACAGCATGAGTTGTGTTACACTGGCGGCAGTTTGTCATGTGGTCTCATATCTATGAGCAATATCGTAAGCATGACCCAGCATGCGTGGGCGCTTTTCCAGCAGTCTTTGCACAATGTCAGCGTCCCCCATGGTGTTAGTGAACACTTCAACGCTGATAGAGTCCTGCTCTCTTTCAGAGCGATCTGCATAAACGATGGAGACTTTCTCATAGATATCATCTCTTAACACATGTAGCAGCTCACCTGCCTTGCGGACTCTCTGCCTCAGCTCTATTCCAATGGCAGCTGCGTGCTCGGATGACGGCCCGTACGCGGCATCCATTTCCTCCACAATGTGAGTGTAATCCCATCTAGCCGACCTGGGGGTTTTATGTATCACTGCACCTGCTGCTCCCACCAAACAAAACCTCATCTGCACAGTCTTTGTCCTTTCAGACCAGTAATTAGCTCTGGCACAATCCTCAAAACGACTTAGGAACTCTCTCCATGACATTGAACCATCAAACTGACCTGGTCGGAGAGTAGGAATTGAATGCCTGACGTGGTTTTCTTCCCTGCAGGTGGGGTCTAATAAACTCAGGGAAACAACTCTCATCAGTATTAACAGAAGCAGTCTTATTTTCAGCCTCATGAATGCTATGCTGAACTGTACCACTCTCATGTGGACAAGAACCGCGAGTAATTGGTGACATATATTGTGACATTGGTTTAGCCATTAGACCTTTGTACACAGCTTGTGGGTAGTAGTTCAGATTTGCCGGTGTGCTCTGTATGAAACATGGTGCATCAATTCCGCTGCCACATGTAAACTCACTTTCCACGACACTTTTGAAAAGGGTTGGTTTCCCTAATTGTTTGTGGTGATATTTGTGGTTCATCGCAACATGCAGTTCTGTTAACTGTAGCTGATTGAGGGCAAGGAGCAAAACTTTGCTTGAACTGATTATTTTTACTTCCATTATTTGATACTTGAACATCCAATTAATTTAACCAATCCGCGAATGAGATGTGCGTCCGTTTTTCCTCATTCTCCGCCATTACAGACATAGCAGGGTTTAAATGACTGCTTTTATTTGTATCAGGGTATTTTCTCGTCATCCTCGCTCTCTCACGAGCATCCGTCATATTGCTCTCTCTCTCTGATAACATCTGCTTCAGTTTACCATTCAGAATGTCCATATAACTCACCAAATGTGACGGACAAGACCCGGCCGGTCCGGGTGTTACCCTTTTTCTCCTCGGCGCTCACCGTCTCAGCAGCCGGATGTGTGTGCGTAACAGTTAAGTTCTTCAAGTCCGTGCAAATGATGAGTTTAGATGAAGTTTTCTGATTATACTGCCTTGTTTATCATTTGCATGCATCCGCATGACTCTCAATGGTGCAGTGAACACAAACACTCGGTTCACCTCCACCAAACACAACAAGGAAAAACAAAAAAACATTTAGCTCCGCTCTATATATATATATATATATATAATATACAGGATTAAAAGGGTTTATTTCTCCTTCTCAGTAAGAATTAAGTGAGTGTCGCAGCCCTCTACAAATTCCTTTTTGGGTTGTAAAACGTGTAATAGGACACCGGGTTCTGCCAGTATGTTAGCTTCATTTGTAATGTTAGTTTTGGGGGAAGTTTCATAGACCTTTGTTGGGAGAGTGAATTTTCTTGGTTATTCATTAAATAAAATGAATATTTAGTGTGTGTCTGATTGGTCCAGACGCTACACCCCCCATGAGAGGGGAATGGCGCTGCAAGCACCGAGCCAGCCTTCCCACATATTACCTGTTTGGTACATTCAAATTTTTTTATTTTAATATTTTATTTTATTCAACACATGGGAAGAAACCAGCTCTACCCTGAAATTGTAGAATTTTGCGAATGTGTTGGGTGTTGCTCAGCCGGCTCTGCACATGTTTCTGACAGAGAGGCACCACACGCCAATGCCCAGGAGGAGGCAACACTCCTTATAGACTGAGCTCTCACCTCAAGGGGACACGGCAAACCTTGGGACTGAATCGCCAAGACGATGGCATCCACTATCCAGTTTGGAGACAGCCTTTCCCTTCTGCTGACGTCCAAAGCAAACAAAGAGTTCTGTTTAGAACATCTGGGCCTGTATTTATCAAGCCTCTGAGAATTACTCGCAAGAACACTGCAGAGAATTCTTGGCTCAAAGCTTGGTTTAAAAGTAAGTTATCAAGCATCTCAGTCGTAATTTTAAGTGAAGTGTGGAACTAAATCTTAAGTGTCAGTCTTAGGGCCCTTTCACACCTACCTTGCTTTTTCCCTACCTTTTCAGTTTGATCCGAATCAAAATTCCAGGTGTGAAACCTCCCTCGGACCCCGGTCCGGACCAAACAGAAGAAAGATTTGGTTCGTTTCTAGTGTGAAAGCATTTTCTGTATGGTTCGGACTTTCAGACCATTTACAGGAAGTTCCGGTGGTTCTCACAAGATTGTTTGCAGTCTTTTCCTCCTTTTCTGCCGGCGACGATAAAATGTTTACACAACGAGGACGTTCATTTGGCGAATTTGAACTAGCAATGAGAATAGTTGCTGCTGCAGGTAGTAATGCCGTAATAATAACAGTATAGTGGCAACGTTATGCTTTTACAAATTAACTGACATGCCTATAGGGGTGGTGATGGCGCAGTGGATAAGACACATGCCTTTGGTGTGAGAAACCCGGGTTCGAATCCAATGTGATACACCAATGCATCCCTGAGCAAGACACTTAACCCCTAGTTGCTCCAGAGGCCTGCGACCTCTGACATATAGCAATTGTAAGTCCCTTTGGATAAAAGCGTCAGCTAAATGAATAAATGTAAAAAAAAAAAAGTCTATCGATTTTAAGATAGATTTTGTGATGTACTGAGACAGAGACGTGTGCAAATCTTTAAAGAGAGAAATAATGTTTTTGAAATATTTAACGACGAGCAGTTAAATATTTCAAAAACATTATTTCTCTCTTTAAAGATTTGCACACGTCTCTGTCTCCTCAGTGCATCACAAGCCCCTACAGGGAACTCCTAACCACTTGTGAGACCTCTCGAGCTGTCTTAAATAACTGGGAGAGTAAGAGTGATTCTTAGCTTTAAGAAATGTAATAACTTGCTTTTTATACTTAAGTTTGAAAGTAGGAGTAAATGTCATGAATTCTCAGCACTTAAGACTAAAATGGCACTTTGAGAAGCTTGATAAATACAGTCCTGAAGCTCTCTGTACTGTCCAGTCATCATCATTTATATAGCGCTTTTAACAATGTAGATTGTTTCAAAGCAGCTTTACAGAGATAAACATATAATTTAAGGTAACAGAGATTGGTTTGGTTTTATAGTGGTTCTTGAAAAATGTTTTTTTCCAGCTGAAGTTAGTTTTCATTGATTCACTTCCGTCTAAATGATCATTTGTTATTAAATTAGGGGCCGCTAAGACGACACCGTTCTCTCTAAACAGACTTTAAACGTGAACCTGTGATAGACGCTGATGGCGTTCACATGCGCATTAAGAATTGATTCTATAGTTATGTGCGTTTGAATACTGTATATGTGCGCAGGTTTGTAATTCCTTACAAACCATGCCTAAACAAACTACTAACTACTAAACTTGTCTATACATTTTGATGCAGAATTTTATTTTATCTTATCACTTTGGGTAGGTACGCGAACAGAAAAATTCCACAACGCTTTATCTGTAGAGTGGTATAGGGATCCTCCATAGGGAGAGGCTAGTTGGCACTTCAGCACTGCATTGTCGTCAGGTCCAGGCGAAAGTCCTTCGTCAGATCTGGAAACGGCCTGGATCCAGCAGGCTGCGGTAAAACCTCGGGATAAACAAAGACACTAAAATTAGCGTAGATGCCATTCTTCTTATGATGTAACGAGTACATCAGGATTTAAGGAAAGTGTTCCCAGTTCCGGCTGACATAATCTAAGCAGCCTAATATTGAATTATAGAAGTCTATAGAGTGTTATGTGAATGCTAGGTCAAAGAGATGTGTTTTTAGTCTAGCTTTGAACTGACAGACTGTGTCTGCTTCCCGGACAATGTTAGGAAGATTGTTCCAAAGTTTTGGTGCTAAATAGGAAAAGGATCTACCGCCAGCAGTCGATTTAGATATTCTAGGTATTATCAACTGGCCAGAATTTTGAGATCGCAATGGACGTGAAGGACTATAATGCGTTAAGAGCTCGCTCAAGTACAGGGGGGCAAAACCATTTAGTGCTTTGTAAGTAATCAGCTATATTTCAAAATTTATACGATGTTTAATAGGGAGCCAATGCAGTGTTGACAGAACCGGGCTAATATGATCATACTTCCTGGTTCTGGTAAGAACTTTAGCGGCTGCATTTTGGACCAACTGTCTCGTTAACCCTCTAATGTTTGTTGCCCTATTTAATCTCCCTGTTTTTGCAGTCTTGTGCTGGTTCGTTGTCCGTGTTCCATGTGTTTCATGATCCTGCCTGATTTCTGTCTTGTTTTCCCCCACGAGGGAGTTTAGTTTAGTTTTGTTTTCTTAATTAATTTACCCATTTGTTATGCACTTTAGTCCTTGCACCTTTTTCAGCTACCCATTCCATGACAGTCATTACACTAGCTTGTTTCTGGTTGGAGAAAAATGACATGTTGCAACCATCCCCTGTAAGCAACTGTCCCCGGTCTCCCCGCGTCTCCTCCCCGAAATAACCATATATGGAACTTACAACGCCTAGTTTTACTATGATTATCCTCATTTGCATATCATTTGCATATGACTATTCATCCACGTGATAACATGTTTTACGGTACACGTACAAGACATTAGGAAAATGGGAAATATGGATGTGCAGTCACATAACATTAATAAAAATCATTTAGCCGATCCTTGCCTTGTTTTTGAATAAATAAATCAAATAGTGTAAAATACATTTCAGAGAAAGTTTTTCTCAATCCTTTCCACTGGCCAAATATTATTTTTAATTGATTTATATTTTTAATGGAAACATAGACCTTGTTGTGAACTTATATGAACAAAATTTTCTCAGAAAATCTGCTACTATCATGATAAGAAATTATCTCTGTAGTTAAAACATTAAAACACAGCATGCCAGAGGAAAAGTGTTCAAAAGCAATGCATCCACAACAAAAAATTCTATTTATTGAATATACATTTTTTTGTAACTTGTCAGTAATGATTTCATGTAGTTTTAGTGTTTAATGAGAATGGCATATTTAATCTAAATGTTTACATCAGAAATAAAACATAGTTTAAATCATTATTTTATTTATTAGTGGGTACTTGCCGAAGGGAAAGCCCGAACTATTACTATTCCTTTTTTTATGCAGCCCAAATTTTGACGCCCAACTCCTCCCGCAGCTTTTTTCACAGACCCACGAATGAGGCATCAAATCGTGAGGATTATTCGGGAATGGTGTGCTATGACTTTTATAACCGATCGGGGGTACGATGTTTGCCCCAGGGGCGAAAAAGCAGCCGAAAAAATCCCATAGACTTAACATTGCGACAAACTTTGACAATTCATAGCTCCGAGCGAGGATTTCGCAGAAACATGCTGTTTACCACATTTGAAGAGGCTGGCAGGCTCGTAAGAACATACCTCACAATAGGGGTAAAAGTTTCACCCCTGGGGGGCAGAAGCTGCCCAAATTTTCCCCATTGATCATAATAGTTTATTATTATTTGTGCTTGCCAAAGGCAAGGCATCACTATTGTTATTGCTCATACTTATTATTAGTGGTGCTTGTCAAAGGCAAGGCATCACTGTTGTTATTGCTCATACTAATTAGTGGGTGCTTGCCAAAGGTAAAGCCCCAACTATTTCTATTCCTTTTTATTATTCCGCCAAAAGTTTGACACGCATCTCCTCCCACAGCTATTGTCACATACCCACGAATGAGGCATCAAATCGTGCGGATTAATTGGGAATGGTGTGCTATGAATTTTATAACCGATCGGGGGTATGATGTTCACCCCAGGGGCGAAAAAGTAGCCGAAAAATCCCATAGACTTAACATTACGACAAACTTTGACGATTAATAGCTCCGAGCGAGAATTTTGCAGAAACGTGCGGTTTTCCACATTTGAAGAGGCTGCCAGGCTCTGTAAGAACATACCTCACAATGGGGTAAAAGTTGCATCCCTGGGAGGCAGGAGCTACCCAAATTTTCCCCATTGAAAATTTTCTAGGTTACATTCTTACTATACCAGGAAAAAGTTTGGCACGCTCCTCCTCCCACAGCTTTTGTCACAGACCCATGAATGAGGCATCAAATCGTGCGACCTATTGAGAAGTGTCCTGTGAGTTTTCTAAGAGATCGGGGTTACGGTGTTCGCCCCAGGGGCGAACAAACTTATGAAAAATTCACAGGGATCACAGGGATATCTTTGGATAGAAGTGTCATACAAACAAAAGGGTGGTCTCGTTTGAGCCGGGGGGGGCAAACAGCCAATCATGAATCCCCTCAACACTTCCTAGCCCCTCCCTAGCAACCATTGTCGAGCACCTTAGCAACCAAAATCCATAGAGGGATATCTTCCATTCTGGATGTCACAGGGGGACAGGACTTGGGGACTTGGTTTATATCATTCATACTGACAAGCATTCTTTGGAGTTTCATCATTGGCTGCTCTCAAGTCCCTCCCTAGCAACTAAATAGAATACCCTAGCAACCGTTTAGCAAGACTTATATCTCTGCATCAGAACATCCTATAGCGATGGGGGTTGGCTTGTTTGTTTCGGTTGGGAAACAGTCTGTAAATATCACCATGGTAACTGTGTAAACGCACCCTGGCAACCGTTTAGGCAAGGCAAGGCAAGTTTATTTATATAGCACATTTCATACACAATGGTAATTCAAAGTGCTTTATATAGAAGAAATTAAATTAATCAAAAGAAATCAGAATAATTAAAACAGTTTAGAATAAAAGATAAAATACAGAACAAACAGTCACAATGGTAATTCAAAGTGCTGTACATAGAATAAATTAAAATAATCAAAAGAAATCAGAATAATTAAAACATAAAATAAAATACAGTACAAACAGTCGGACAAACAATGGCACAGTGCTCATTCAGTAAATGCATAGCTAAACAGATGTGTTTTGAGTTTGGATTTGAATGTGACTACTGTAGGAGCACATCTGATCTCTTCTGGAAGCTGGTTCCAGCTGCTGCTGGCATAGTAGCTAAAAGTGGACTCGCCATGCTTAGAGTAAACCCTTGGTATTTCTAGCTGATATGATCCTAATGATCTGAATGATCCGTTGGGTTTATATTCAGTGAGCATATCTGCAATGTATTGAGGTCCTAGGCCATTGAATGATTTATATACTAGTAATAATACTTCAAAATCAATCCTATATGTAACTGGCAGCCAGTGCAAAGACCTGAGGACTGGTGTGATGTGTTCATATTTTCTGGTTCTGCTCAGAATCCAAGCAGTAACCTTCTGTATGAGCTGCAACTGTCTTGTGGTCTTTTTGGGAAGGCCAGTGAGGAGTCCATTACAATAATCCACCCTGCTGGTGATGGAAGCATGCACAAGTTTCTCTAAGTCTTGACTGGAAACAAAGCATCTAATTCTTGCAATATTTTTCAGGTGATAGTATGCTGATTTAGTTATTGCTTTGACATGACTACTGAAACTAAGGTCTGACTCCAGAGACACACCAAGATTCCTGACTTGATTTTTTGTTGTTTGACCCCTAGACTGAAGGTATGCGTTCACCTTGAGAACTTCATCTTTGTTTCCAAACGCAATGACTTTAGTTTTGTCTTTGTTTAACTGAAGAAAGTTTTGGCACATCCAATTGTTTACTTCATCAATGCATTGGCAAAAGTAGTACCAGCACTGATAATTTATCTTGTATCAGTAGTTAAGCGAATATCGTTTATTATCTCTATGAGCGCTGTCTCTGTGCTGTGATGCGGACAGAAGCCAGATTGAACATTGTCAAAGTATCCATTTGAGCTTAAGAATTTGTTCAGCTGATTGAAGACAACTTTTTCAATGATCTTGACTATGAAGGGAAGATTTGAGATCGGTCTGTAGTTGTTTAATATGGTCTTATCCAGATTGCTCTTTTTCAGTAGGGGCTTGACAACTGCAGTTTACAGGGAGTTAGGAAAACTCCCAGAGAGAAGCGAGTCATTTACCACTTCTAGGAGATCTGCTTCTAAACAGTTAAATACACGTTTGAAGAAAGATGTGGGAAGTGCGTTAAGAGCACAGGTTGATGTTTTAAGGTGCTGTACGGTTTCTTCCAAAATTTTGCCATCAATTTCTTTGAAATCAGACACGGTGACTACTTTCTCAGGCTGTTGTCTGATCTGCCTGACTCCAGCGCAACTCAAGGATGAGCTAATCACCTTACTGATATTATTGATTTTCTCAGAGAAGAAAGAAGCAAACTCACTGCACTTGCTCTCTGAGAGCATTTCACTGGAAATCTGGCTTGGGGGGTTTGTCAGTCTCTCTACGGCAGCAAAAAGAGTGCGTGTGTTGTTTATATTGCTGTTTATAATATTTGAGAATAAAGTCTGTCTAGCTTTGCCTAGTTCCTTATTGAAAGCATGGATGCTGTCTTTGTAGATGTTATAATGGACTACAAGTTTTGTCTTCTGCCACATGCACTCTGCTTTTCTGCATTGTCTTTTCATATTTGACACTGCTGTTGAGTTTCTCCAAGGTGCTTTTTGTCTGCCACTCTTCCTGACTTTCACAGGAGCAATATCATCAAGTACACTTTTAACTTTTTAGTTAAAAGAATCAAGGAGAAAATCAACAGAGTCAGCAGATATGCTTGATGTTAAAGATATAGCCTTCATAAATAGTACAGTAGTGTTCTCATTTAAGCATCTCTTCTTGACAGACTCAGATCTAGCTTCAATGGCAGGAGAGTTCAACATATCAGAGAAAATACAGAAGTGATCAGACAGTGCTACATCCTTAATAACAATCGATGAAATGTTTAGACCCTTACTGATAAGTAAATCTAGAGTGTGTCCACGATTATGTGTGGCTCCATGTACATGCTGAGTCAGATCAAAAGTTTTTAAAACAGTTTTGATTTCTTTTGCCATATCGGTTTCTGCATTATCTATGTGAATGTTAAAATCTCCAGCAATGGCAGACCAGTCAAACGCAGAGGCAATTGTTGATAACAGTTCTATAAAGTCCTCAGCAAAGGCTGGAGAGTATTTTGGAGGCCTGTATACAATGATAAGTAAAATGCGTGGAGCACCTTTTAACACAATACCCAAATATCCGAAAGACGGGTAATTCCCAAATGATATTTGCTTACATTGATAGACATCTTTAAAAAGAGCAGATATCCTTCTTAACGAGTTCCTACTGCTCTTTATGAATATCATTCTTCCCCACATGAATGATGAGTCGATTTGCAGTCTTATGTTTCATAAGAATGTTCTGAAGTTCCCTGTTTACATCAGAAGCTGTTGCTTGTGGAAGGCAGCACGTAGTTGTATCCTTGCTACTAATGTTTCTGATTATAGAGTCACCCACTATCAGAGTCCTTGGCTCGGCTGCGCTCTGAGCTGAGTGCCGCTGTCTGCTCGACCTTGAGCCCCAGTTAGTATCAGTGTTAGCTACAGGCTGATTCAGTCTGTGTTCATTCATCAAATTTGGGGATTTCTCATTCATTAATACTTCAAATCTGTTCTCAAAGATGTATAGGCGGTGGTAGGAGACCAGTGTTTGCAATCCTTGTCAGAGCCGTATCTGGGGTAGAGGATGCTACTGCGTAAATATGTGATGCTCATGACAATCTGATGGCTCGAGTGCCTTTGGATCTCACTCCCTGTTTGTGCCATCGATTTGTGAGTCAATCGGCTTGTTTTTTCTACACTCAGTATGGCCTGTGACGAGTAGCACTAGATTCATGGGACTCATCGGCTTTATGCTGAGGGCGTCCATGACGAAGCTCTGTTGTGTGTTCCATCTGGTCTGGTGGTCCCGCAATTAACTTTGTTTCAAGAACTGCAATCCTTTGTAAAAGTCTCTGGCAGTTAGAGCAGCAAGTAGATTCCAGAAGAGGCATTTTCTTATCCTTATGAATGTCCTAATGGCAGTTGTGTTTTCTCTTCCCCGGAATGTAAGCTTTCAGTGGGAGGCTGGTCGAATAAAAGAATTCTGTTTTTTTTTGTAGTAACCCAAGCATTTGAGCACTGTGCTGATTTGCTGAAGTTAAAATTAGGTGATAAAAATATAAAAGAGATAGAGCAAAGCGCGGAGCAGTAAGCAAGAGCGTCCGAACAGGAGCTGAGCAGGAAGTGAAAAGGAGCTTCCTAGCAACCATAGAGCAGGAAGTGAAATAGAGCTTCCTAGCAACCATATTGCAACATATAGAAGCCATATTTCAGCTCCACAATATCGTACAGACATGTTTGTTGGCTCGTATGCAATCATACAAAACAACACCCTAGCAACGGAGTGGTGAGTTTTGCCACTGCAAGCACTCACTCACATTTTCTCCAGGAAATGTACATTCTAGTTAGTGGGTGTTTGCCAAAGGCAGAGCCCCAACTATTACTATTCCTTTTTATTATTCCGCCACACTTTGACGCGCAACTCCTCCCGCAGCTTTTGTCACAGACCCACGAATGAGGCATCAAATCAGGCGGATTATATGTTAATGGTGTGCTATGACATTTATAAGCAATCAGAGGTATGATGTTCACCCCAAGGGTGAAAAAGAGGCCGAAAAATCCCATAGACTTAACATTGTGACAAACTTTGACGACTCATAGCTCCGAGTGAGGTTTTCACAGAAACGTGTGATTTGCCACAGTTGAAGAGGCTGACAGCCTCTGTAAGAACATACCTCACAATGGGGTTAAAGTTGCACCCCTGGGGGCAGGAGCTGCCCAAACTTTCCCCATTGACTTTTTATGGGGAAGGAACGTCCTGTGAAACACACATGCTTTTCCTACTATGGTAAATTGCACAGGGATTTTGTATTGAGAATAGCTCTGGATCACAGTGTCATAGAGACAAGGGGGCGGAAACATTTTACTCAGATGACCAATCAGTCTCTCAGGATCATTGTGAAGCTATCAAGCCACGCCCTAGCAACCATTTAGAGCACCTTAGCAACAAGTTCCATAGACTTGCATTGAAACAGATCAAAGGTATATCTCCGGACTGAATTGTCATAGAAACACGAGGGTGGTCTTGTTTGACTCGGAGCAGCAAACAGCCAATCATGAATCACATCGACACGTCGTAGCCCCTCCCTAGCAACCATTGTCGAGCACCTTAGCAACCAAAATCCATAGAGGGATATCTTCCATTCTGAATGTCACAGAGGCATGGGGGTTGGTTTGTATCATTCATACAGACAAGCAGCCTTTGGAGTTTCATGATTGGCAGCTGCCATGGCCACTCCCTAGCAACCACCAGAGTACCCTAGCAACCATTTTGTAAGACTTACCATAAGGACATACCTCACAATGGGGTAAAAGTTGCACCCCTGGGGGACAGGAGCTACCCAAAGTTGCCCCATTGACTTACTATGGTGTAGGACGGCCCATAAAATGGGCCGTCCTACACATTGCATAGGGATTTTGTATTGAACATAGCTCTGGATCACAGTGTCATAGAGTCAAGGGGGCGGGCTCATTTTACTCAGACAACCAATCAGTCTCTCAGGATCATTGTGAAGCTATTAAGCCACGCCCTAGAAACTATTTAGAGCACCTTAGCAACAAGTTCCATAAACTTCCATTGAAAGAGATCAAGAGGATATCTCCAGATAGAAGTGTCATAGAAACATGAGGGTGGTCTCGTTTGACTCGGGGCAGCAAACAGCCAATCACAAATCACCTCAACACTTTCTAGCCCCTCCCTAGCAACCATTGTCGAGCACCTTAGCAACCGAAATCCAAAGAAGGATATCTTCCATTCTGAATGTCACAGAGGCATGGGAGTTGGTTTATATAATTTATAGTGACAAAAAGCCTTTAGAGATTCATCACTGGCAGCTGCCAAGCAACTCCATAGCAACCAAACAGAGTACCCTAGTAACCACTTTGCAAGACCTACATCCAAGGGGGTAATCCATCAGCCGGAAACTGAAGCCTCTCGGGGGCCACCATTGTAGCAGAACTTCACCTGCTGTTAGCATTCCATTGACTCCCATTAATTTTGACAGCGAATAACTTTACATCTGAGGCGTCCAAAGACTTCATTTGTCCATTATTTATTTTTTAAAGAAACACGACCTTGTATAAAATGCTCCATTACTTTGTATCTTACGCTATGGCTCCGTAGAAGCCGTTTTTGTAAAAATAGGCTAACGATTGCGTCGTACCGTATAGACAGGAGGAGAAGCTCGCAGGCAATCTTTTACTGTCTATGAGGCAATCGGGAGGACATAGAGGCATAAAGTCAAGGGAGAAGCCCATCGATAGAGAGTCCATACAGGACAAAATATTTCAACAACGTTTTTGAGGAGTTAGGTGATTCAGATTTGTCTTGGCACAGCTACTAGAAGATTTACAACTGTCAGACTGTCGTCAAGCTCAGTTTGAGCCTGCGCAGTATGCTCAGCCATCAGGAAGTGAGTGCTTATAATGGGCTTCAGTTTTCTCTGTTGAAATCAAGGGGATCGCTGTGTCCATTTCTTTTACGGTCTATGCCTACATCTCTGAATCAGAACATTATATAGAGATGGGAGTTGGCTCATTTGACTAAATCATAGTAAACTATGGTACATGATGCTTGAATTATGGTAAATCATACTTCAACATGGTAAATCATGGTCAACTATGGTAAATCATGGTAAACTATAGTAAATCATGGTACACTATGGTAAATCATGGTAAAAATGGTAAATCTTGGTAGCCATGCTAGCAACATGCTAAATCGTGTTAAAATCATGCTAGTGACATGCTAATATTGCTAGCATCTTGCTAACAACATGCTAATCATGCTATCTTGATGCTAGTGACATGCTAAACATGCTAGCATGATGCTAGAAACACGCTAATCATGCTAGCATCATGCTAATCATGTTAGCATCTTGTTAAAACATGGTAGCAACATGCTAATAATGCTAGTAACATGCTAATCATGCTAACATCGTGCTAGTGTTGTAAACCGTGTTCTTCTTAAGTGTACAAAAACTCAGAAGCGCAAACCAGGAGACTTACCTTATCTTTTAAGCAGGATTCTTTATTTGCTGTAGTCTGCTTCGTCCAAAATCTTACCCAAGTCTAAAATCTTACCCAAGTCTGACTAAAGGCCGTATACATTTTAGTTCATATACCCTTTCAGGGGGAGGAGTTACATAAAGGTGGAGACACTCAGAAACAAAAGCATGTAAATGAGGCATTCATGTTTAGGAACGTGCCCTAGACTGAGAGTGTTACCAATCCAAATCCAATCAGCATAACATTGTAATGTAAATATCCTAATCCAATCAGCCAGACTCTTCACCGATACCTTCACATTATCATAGAGCTTAATGGCCAGGCAGTGCATAAATACAAAAGGTGATAGTCTCAGTGCTCTGATCAATTTAACTTACAATAGAGAGAGCATGACAGACAGGAACAGGCAGGTCTGTGACATAAGATGAAAAGTAACAAAAAGGTTAATGTCCTATTCCTCAAAATGGTAAACACTTGTGTGAACTTTCTCAATTAAAATACTGTTGAACCTAAATTAAAACATTTTAATAAATTTGTAACACTAAATTTCCCCCTTTGAGAGTTCTAATAACTCTCACATTATATACAAATTTAAACACTTAAAAGTTCATTCTTGTTACTTGTGATCGTTACAGGCACATAACGCATGTTCTGTGTTTGCTTTTCTGCAATTGCATGCTGACACAGAAACAAACATGCAATTTTAGGGTCCGTGACGTCCCTGCGGGTAATAGTCTTTTCTGTTAGGAACTGTAATTTTCTCGTGAGAGGCGTGATTCATATGTTGTATAAAACACTTGATACTGTGGACGCATAGACAGTACGCCAGTAGAACAAACAACAACATAATTGCTATTTCCTTTATCCACAGCCAGGGTTTACCAATCAAGTTTCCGAACCATGAATAATTATCTTCAGTCATCTGATGTAATTTTGTTGAAAGATCAAGAATGTCTTGTTGGATTTTGTTCAAGTTCTCTGTTGGATCCATTAACCGGAGCAGCACTCAGGTCCGATGATGGTGCAGGCTCCTCCTTGCGTTTCTAGAATGTAATCCAAGGCCACTCACAATCTTGTGCGAAGCGAGAGTGTCTGTGATGTTACTGGTACGACAATCATGATCATGTTGATGGATGACTGAAGGTTTCGTATGTGTGTCTCTGCGTTGTGTATTTATTTATTTTTTCGTGATAGTTGGTTCGGCAGTGGGTCTAGTCGTTTTCTTGAGGTTTTCTTGTGGCTTCATACGCAGATGACGAGGTCGGTGCGTATGCATCTCGGGACAGTCATCAGTGGTATCTGCACAGAGTAAGAAAGAAAACAAAAGACAGGAGAGCAGTATTTGTTAACACACACTAGGGTTGTAAACTTTTTCAGAGTCTGCTAGACAGTGGAGCAGTATTTCTTCAAACACTATGGTTGTAAACTTTTTCTGAGTCTGCTATTGTTGTTCCCTCTTTCCCTATTTCTTAAACCCTTTGACACTTAAGGAACAGTGAGGTAATGATGGGAGTCTTCAGCCCAGGGTTAACCACCGACGCCTGTTGCATTCGGTTCTTCCCGGGGCTCCTCACTGGTTCCGTGTCCTAACCTATCCCTGAAGGTGGGGGAACAACTTTACAGAGTGATACGTGAGTCCAGGTTTTCCTTCCCTGACACAATACTGCAGCTGCTGTAATCAACATCACTTGATGTGGTCCATGCCACTTAGGTTCTAATGGCTTGTTTCTGAATGACTTTATCATGACCCATTGACCTGGGATGATTGTGTATCCACCTTCTGGTGGAGTCTGCCAACATGACTCAACTCTCTCTCTGGCACCCTGTACCACCTTTGTTAGGTTTTCACAGTAAGCAATCAGGGCATCTGAGACAATGTGTACATCAGCATTTCTAAGATCAATCACACCTGGCATCTGCATGGGGCGTCCAGTAAAAATCTCATGAGGGCTCAGTCCTACTGTTCTGTTAGGTGATGCTCTCATACTACACAGTACTGCTGGCAGTGCTTTGACCCATGGTACCCCTTCCTGATGCATTTTGCTTAGTCTGGTTTTGATTGTTCTGTTCGATCGTTCAACCTGTCCTGATGCTTGTGGCCTGTATGGCCAGTGAAGATTACACTTAATCTTCAAAATTCTAGACACTTCCTTGACTACCTGTCCTGTGAAGTGTGTACCTTGATCTGAGTCAATGCAATCTGGTAATCCCCATCTGGGAATGAAATCAGTGACAAGACATTTAGCAGTATGTGCAGCTCTGGCACGCCCTGTTGGATAAGTTTTTACCCATCTTGAGAACGTATCTATTACTACCAAAACATCAGTTTTTCCCTTACAACGATTCAATGATATGTAATCAACTTGCAGGTGACGAAATTGTCCTGGTGGAGCTGGGGTGTGTGCTGCTGGTGTAGTGGCTGCTGGTACATCATTATTTTTCTGACATGTAACACACCTCTTGGCTGTTTCTGTGGCTACATTTCTGAATTTTGGATTCCACAGCTGATTTGAGAACCTGTGATTCATCGTTGCTGGACCGATGTGACCCAAATTGTGTATTTGTTGAGCCAAATATGGCAACAGTGATTCGGGAGCGACATACTTTCCCCCTTTGGTCCAGGAACCGGCTGAATCCACTGTGGCTCCTTTGTCTAACCATGTCCATGCTTCATACAGAGGAACGTCCGATAAAGCATATCTGGAATCTGTGTAGATATTAGCAACTGATCCTGAAGCTAGCGTGCATGCTCTTGTTAAGGCTATTAGTTCTGCAGCTTGAGCTGAAAAATGATCTGGAAGACGACCTGAAGCTAACACTTCCTTGGTGGACGTTACTGCATAACCTGCTCGTCTGTTACCTTCAATTACTTGAGCTGAACCGTCAACAAACTCAAAATCTGAATTATTTTACCTCACTCGTAGGTGTACATATAAGCGTAACACAATCGTGAGTCATTTCTCCTTCATCCTCTAACAAATTCTCAGTCATTGCAGACATCATACATGAGGATGGGTTCTTGACTGGTGCACGCTGTAAAACAATGTTGGTGATACTCAATAGCTGTGAGAGTTGCTAACCAATTTCCCCAACGGAAGGAGGTTACAGAAGTGACTTTTGCTTGATTCATTAATGCGGACACTGCATGAGGGCATTTTACATTTACAGTCTGACCTAACAGCATTGCTGATGAAGCCTGAAGAGCTAAATGAACTGCCTGCACTGCTCTAAGGCATGGACCCATACCTTGAGCGACTATGTCAAGTTTACCAGAATCAGCAGCAGCCCACCCAACAAGCATGGCACAGTCATCAAGACAATGTTATTGCAGTGTTCCTTGTTGTTCCAATAACAAACAGAAAAGTCCGTATTTGAGTTTCCACGATTTTCCTGTGGATGCAGAAATACGTGCCCGTTGGGTGAGAGCGATCAGGAGAGATGAGGGGCCGAGTTTCAAAATCCTTCGTGGGAGTACCCATGTGTGTAGTCAGCACTTTGCCCCAGAGGATCTAAGTACGTCAACCAGTGGAAGAATCCGGATTAAACAAGGAACAGTGCCGTCTAGATTCCTCTGGAATGACTGGGGTAAAGGTAGGAGGACAGTGTTAAATCTGTTAAAAAAATTATAACCTAAAATGTGATGTCATGACCATCAAGTGTATCAACATATTTCACACCTCTAGGGAGAGACTCACAAGCTCGTGAGTCAGTTTACCTGCGAGCAAGAAAGCACCTCGGTGCTGCTGGCCTGGATGACTCCCAGGAAATGCCTGACCCAGGGGACTGCAAAGAGGAGGCATTGCCTTCAGGTGCAGTGGCAAAAGATCATGACTATGCCTGCCATCCTTCTCCTGGTTAGTATTACAAAAAGTGTCTTGCAGAAAAAATATATGGCAGTGAATTACATTGTAACCGTCTTGGAGTTGTATTCAGAACATCTGGACTTGCTCTGAAAAACTTTAAATATTTTGCTGCTCATCCAAGAAGCTTCTTCAGTTCTACTGACTGGTGGGGATATCTCTCTGTGTGACACACTTATGACGTTAAAAAGGTCTGACATCCCCAACATCTAGATTTTTTTTTTACAGCAAAGCCATTTACTCTGGAAGTTATCAGTCTTCTGGGTCATGTTCATATCTAGTAGTATTCACAGACATTAGATTGTAAACTTTATTTTATTAGTTCCCTTTCGTAGTCACTCCGAGTTACGTCGGATGACGACGAATGGGGGTTTCGCTTAGAACACCTATCGACTTCGAGTATTACAAAACGATCCAATGGCGATGAAATGCCATGGGTCTGCGGAATTTGCATAGCGTAACTCCGCCCCACCTCGTGGGTATAAAAGGAGGACGCTCGGCAACATGCAGATATGTTTTCGCTTCGGAGCCAAGAATATTTCTTCACTCCACAATCATCTCTGACTTCGCTCTACGAGACGAGCTTCTCTCTCCGGTGTTGGTGTGACGGCGATCTGCAGCGAGCTCACAGTGCCTGCTGATCTGTGCAGTGATCTGCCAGTGTGTGCGTGTCTCCCTGTGCGCTTCCACATCGCGGAGTTTTTTTCTCCTCTCATAAAAGAGGTCGCACACGGCACGTCTTTTTAAAGACGGCTCGCCCGTGCATTTCTGGTTGCAGCGGACTGGTATCGGACTCTGATGGGCACGAGCGCTGTCTAGTGTGTTTGGGCTTTGATCACGCTTGAACAGCGCTCGTGGATGACTCATGTTCTCTTTGGGAACGTGATCATCGCGTCATATATAGGTCGAGACTCGGTGAACTCGCAAGAGTGAGAGTCCCCTCATCCACTACCCGATCTTCGGCTGGTGGACAGGGTGACCTGAGGGTGTTGGTCTGGAACAAGGCGCCGGCTCTGTGTCCACGCCCCAGCCCCCCCCCCCCCCCTCTTTAATGACGGTGCCCGCTAGAGAACTGATGATTCCACGAGTCTACCCTCGGGTGGCCCGTGTGTTTTCATTTGAAGCTACAGAGGATGATGCTGTGTCTGTAGCAGCATCACTAGGTGGGCTTGATTCTTCTGGAAATGACGACTCTTCACAGCTGCCACCCTCTGGTGTGCATACGGCTGTGCCTGAGTCTGATCCAGAGATGATGGCCATGCTTTCTCGGGACGATTGGTTTGGGTGAGGCCGCCGACGCGTCCACGGCAAACCCCAATATCTTTCCTCCCGGACGTGCATGATGAGTTCACGGGTCCTCTCGTTGGTCTCATCCGCCTTTCCTCCCCTCAGGGGCCGCTGCCCATGGGTACACTGGGGTTCCCCCGGTTGAACGCTCTGTTGCCATGCTACTGTGTCTTCAGAGTGCTTCCCGGCGCAATCCTAAGCACCCGTCCAAGCCTGTAGTTCTTTTCGTCACAGTAATCTGTGGCGAAATCCTATAGTGCCACAGGACAGGCAGCTGCCCCACTGCATCCCATGACCGTTCTGCTGGTCTCCTGACCCAGACGCTCATGGACATGTCAGGGTGCGGTTATGACCTTGCCCCCACACCGGGCCGCTATGCCGTCCTCGTCTGGGCTGGTCATTCCGCTTCGCTGCACCACCGGGGGGACGTCTGTGGTTCTTCACTCCGCTGGCACAGTTGGGAGCCTGCACTAGAGCTTCCCTATCTGTTCCGCTGGGTCGTGCGAACCATCGGCTCGGCTATGCGATTCAGAGGTTGCTCCCTACTGGCGAAGGGTGCGATTGAGACTGTCCCTCCAGCCGAGATGAGGTCCGGGGGTTACAGCCCCTACCTCATTGTCCCGGAGAAGTCTGGTGGGTTACGGCCAATCCTGGACCTATGCATCTGAACCACTCCCATCACAGGCTGCCGTTCAAGATTCTCCTGGCCAAAAGCATTTCTGGATGTGTGCGGCCACAGGATTGGTTTGCAGCGATCGACCTGAAGGACGCCTACTCTTATGTCTCCGTTCTCCTTCGACTCAGATCGTTCCTACGTTCTGCTGTCAGGGCGCGCGCATATCAGTACGCTGCTCTCCCATTCAGGCTAGCCCTGTCTCCTCACGCCTTCACAAGGTTGTTGAGGCAGCCCTTGTTCCTCCATGGGAACACGGGGTTCGCATCCTGAACTATCTCGGTGACTGGCTGTCTTAAGTTCACTCCTGAGACCAGGTTTGCGAATACAGGGACCCAGTGCTCCGGCACCTAGCTCGTCTGGGCCTTCGGGTCAACTGGGAAAAGAGTAAACTTTGCCCCGTGCAGAGGAGCTCTTTTCTCGGTTTGGACTTGGTCGCCTTCTCCACTCAGCCATTAAACAAGAGTGCGGTCCCACTGAAATTGTTTCAGAGGCTCCTGGGGCATATGGCATCTGCAGCCGCGGCAACTCCGCTTGGATTGCTTCATATGAGACCGCTTCAGCTGTGGCTTCGCGATCGAGTCCCGAGGTGGGCATGGCATCATGGCACGCTCCGAGTTACAGTAACTCCGACCTGCCGTCAGACCTTCACCCCGTGGTGGAACCTCAGTTTTCTACGGGCCGGTGTTCCCCTAGAACGAGTTTCCAGGCATGTTGTTGTCTCCACAGATGCCTCTTCCACGGGCTGAGGCGCCATGTGCAACGGACATGCTGCCGCGGGCTCCTGGACAGGACCCCAGCGCCCTCTGCATGTCAATTGCCTCGAGTTGCTGGCAGTACGCCTTGCCCTGCACCGTTTTCGCACGTTGCTCAAGGGTCAACACGTACTAGTCCGTTCAGACAATACCGCGACTGTAGCGTACATCAACCGTCAGGGTGGTCTACGCTCCCGCCGTATGTCGCAACTCGCACGCCACCTCCTCTTATGGAGTCAGAAGCACCTGAGGTCCCTTCGTGCTATCTACATTCCGGGAGATCGGAACTTTGCAGCCGACGAGCCGTCACGGTTTCGGCCCATCTCCGGCGAATGGCGACTCCATCCCCAGTCGGTTCAGCTGATTTGGGACCAGTTCGGGGACGCACAGATAGATCTGTTTGCCTCTCACGACTCGACCCATTGCGCCCTGTTCTATTCCCTGACCGAGGGCTCCCTCGGCACGGATGCACTGGCGCACAGCTGTCCGCGGGGGCCTACGCAAATATGCGTTTCCCCCAGTGAGCCTTCTCGCACAGACCTTGTGCAAGATCAAGGAGGACGAGGAGCAGCTCATTCTGGTTGCGCCGTATTGGCCCACCCGGACCTGGTTCTCCGAACTGGTTCTCCTCGCGACAGCACCTCCTTGGCCAATTCCTCTGAGGAAGGATCTCCTTTCTCAGAGACGGGGCACCCTTTGGCACCCTCGACCCGATCTCTGGAGGCTCCACGTGTGGCTCCTGGACGGGACGAGGCAGGTTTGAGTACCCTGCCACCTGCGGTGGCGGCTACCATCACTTCCGCTAGAGCATCGTCCACGAGACATGTCTATGCGTTGAAGTGGAACCTCTTCGTCAACTGGTGCTCTTCTCGTCGAGAAGACCCCAGGAGATGCTCGATCTCTGTCGTGCTTTCCTTCCTGCAAGATGGGTTGGAGCGAAGGCTGTCTCCCTCCACCCTGAAGGTGTATGTGGCCGCTATCGCCGCATATCACGAAGCAGTTCAAGGTAAGTCTCTGGGGAAGCACGACCTGATCGTTAGGTTCCTGAGAGGAGCGAGGAGACTGAATCCTCCTCGCCCTCCTCTCGTTCCCTCTTGGGACCTCTCAGTGGTCTTAAATGCCCTGCAGAGGGCTCCCTTTGAGCCTCTGCATTCAGTTGAGCTTAAGATCCTGTCTATGAAGACAGCGCTCCTGGTTGCTTTGGCCTCTATCAAGAGGGTAGGGGACCTGCACGCATTCTCCGTTGACGAAGCGTGCCTGGAATTCGGGCCCGGTCACTCTCACGTGATCCTGAGACCCCGGCCTGGATATGTGCCCAAGGTTCCCACCACTCCCTTCCGGGACCAGGTGGTGAACCTGCAAGCGCTGCCCCGGGAGGAGGCAGACCCAGCCTTGGCACTGCTCTGTCCAGTACGCGCTCTCCGTGCTTACGTAGACAGAACGGTGTGTTTCAGGACCTCAGACCAGCTCTTTGTCTGTTATGGTGGGAGACTGAAGGGAAAGGCTCTCTCAAAGCAGAGGTTGTCTCACTGGATAGTGGACGCCATTGCTTTGGCTTACCAACAGCAAGGCCGACCGTGCCCCCTTGGTGTGACAGCCCACTCCACCCGGAGTGTGGCTTCCTCTTGGGCTCTTGCGCATGGCGCCTCGCTGGCAGACATTTGTAGAGCTGCAGGCTGGGCGACACCCAACACATTCGCCAGATTCTATAATCTCCGAGTGGAGCCTGTGTCCTCTCGTGTACTCGCTTCAGCTAGCTAGTGCTGGACCCGCTCAGGTGTCTTCGCTTGCTCGCCATTCCACTCCACGGACTGGATACATGCGATTATTCCTCAGGTGAGCCTTCCTCTCCGAAGCCCTGAGTTCCTCCAGCACTGTTGACGCTGGCGCCAGTGTCTATTGCCTGGGTGTCGGCTAGGTGCCTCCGTGTGCATGGTTCCACCCCGAGTAACCCCCACATGTGTATTTCCACTGTAAGCCTCCTTGAGCACGTGTCTTTCCCTTGGCAAGCCACCTTGCCCTCCTGGAGTTGAAAGTTGCCACCCCTCCGGCTGGTCACTCCAGTGTTCCTCCATATGTAGCCCTCCGGCCATATGCGTATCTTAAGTCCTCCCTACAGGTAGGCATGCTGCGGCATATCTCCTCTGAGATATGCTTCCCAGTGTACCTTGGTATTCCTGTGTTAAGTAGGACTCCTTCGTCCGTGCCAGTATCACGACAGGGGGATCAGACTTTCGCAGGGCACTGGAAGACAGCTGTGAATGTGGCGTGATTTCACGGGGACCCCCATTCGTCGTCATCCGACGTAACTCGGAGTGACTACGAAAGGGAACGTCTCGGTTACATATGTACACTCGTTCCCTGAGTAGGGAACGGAGACGTTACGTCTCCCTGCCACTTCCGCTGTACCGCTGGGTAGACGCCTGAGATCAGTCTCGGCTCCTCAGCGAAGACATATCTGCATGTTGCCGAGCGTCCTCCTTTTATACCCACGAGGTGGGGCGGAGTTACGCTATGCAAATTCCGCAGACCCATGGCATTTCATCGCCATTGGCTCGTTTTGTAATACTCGAAGTCGATAGGTGTTCTAAGCGAAACCCCCATTCGTCGTCATCCGACGTAACGTCTCCGTTCCCTACTCAGGGAACGAGGGTTACATATGTAACCGAGACGTTTCTTCACCTCATAAAGAGTCAAGAATAACTGTCAAGTTCACCAACAGCATCCAGTAATGAAGACAGTGAAAATGGATAGATGGATGAGTGATATCTATCAAGGTGTATGCTCTTTCTTTCCCTTAAGGTAAACTGGACGGTGCCACACAAAGAATTCAAGAGTTGGAGCTCCAAGTTTTTTCATTAGAAATGGAAATACAGCAGCTGACAGTTAAGAAGCAGCCGCCACTGATTTTCAAGTTTTGTATCACAGATGAGGACTTTCGTTACTACACACGATTCAGCTCAAAGAAGGTCTTCACTGTGTTTTGGGAGTCAGTTTATCCCTCTGCTTCAAGGCTTGTATACTGGTCCAAGGCACAGCGGACAGCAGAAGATACACCTAGTCCACAGCGAAAACTTCAGCTAATTAATGAATTCTTCATGTTTCTCTGTCGCGTTGCAGCTGGACTTCAGGGGAAAACCTTATCATCCATCTTTGAGGTCAGTTTGTCTACAGTTAGTCGCACCATCTTAACGTGGACTAGCTACCTTTACCAGGTTCTTGGCTCGCTACCACTGTGGATGACAAGAGAGCAAGTTCAAGCCACAATGACCTCAGGTGAGAGTCATAATAGACTGCACTGAGATCCGCTGTGAAACAGCATCCTCCCTCACACTACAGTCGGATACCTTTTCCAACTACAAAAATCACACCACCTTTAAAGGTCTGATTGGCATCGCTCCATGTGGGATCATCACATTTGTATCCAAACTGTACACAGGCTCCATCTCAGACATAGAAATAACTCGGAAATCACAGATGTTACAGTTACTTCAGCCCGGAGACGGAGTAATGGCCGACAAGGGTTTCCAGATTGAGAAGATCCTGTCAGAAGTGGGGGCAACACTCATCATCCTTCAACTGAAGAAATCCACTCAGCTCAGCATGGAGGACACCCAGAGGACGCAGGCTGTTGCTCGCCTGAGGATTTTAGTAGAGAGGGCCACACGCAGGGTGAAGGAGTACCATATCTGGGATGGCCTTGTTCCTCTTTCTATGGTAGGTTCAGTCAATCAGCTGTGGGTCATCTGCTGCCTAATGTCAAACTATCAGGGGCCACTTGATCTAAAAGGAGACAAACCAGTCTAAAGCCTCCCCACCCCTTCAAGTCACATTTCTTGGATGAACATTCATTACTGCAAGTAGCTGGGCTTGAAATAAAAAATGATCTATCTCTGTATATCTATATCTATCCTGTGTTTCTTTATAGCTATTAATGCGTGAATTAATTCATTAATGCTGTGTTGCATTCTGTAAAAACTTTTGTAAATAGCTTGTCCTTAGTAGAATGCATTTGTACATCACATTACATTTAACTTGCATCTTTTTGTATTTACACATTTGGCAATGAATATATTTAAGGAAATACACAAATTAAAGCTTCCACTGTGGAACAAAGCAGAAACAAGGTTTGTAGCAATTTCTTGCAAACATACATTTAATAATTCAGTTAAGCACTGTACATGGAGCATAAGAAACAATGAGCAAAAAAAGCATACTGTGTGTATATACTGTATATATACACACACATTCAATTCTCATCAGTTTACAAATTTGGTCCATTTTGCATTGAAAGAAAAAAATATATTTACAAAAGGAATATCAATTTCACCTTCCGCATTAACCTAAAACTTTCCTCAGGGTTTACAACTCAAGAAGATATCCATGTAGATGTTTTGATAGAAATGATCAAGCTTCTGTCTCATTGAGTGGATAATCTCCTCATCCCTAAAGATTCTCTCAACTGTGAAGTCAGTCCGGGTATCAGTAATAAAATCACACCACTGAAGTCCGCTTACAGCCAGTTGGCCTTGAACCTCATAATAGTACTTTTGGCTCTTCTTAAGGCAGGTCTGGCCTTTAAGTGTGATCAGGTGTTTAACTTGTACAACATTTTCAACATCACAACTCTTCACATCAGCTAACCCAAATGGCGGTGTTTCCTTCGGGTTGAAGACTTTAGCATCAGGGCTGGCTCCAAGGTGAGGTGCATCGGGATGGATGATGATCCCACACTGTATCACAGAGACATCACACAAATCTGAATATTGCCTCAGTATTTCAGGTTCCAGATCCAACACTCTTTTCATAGCGCTTGTCTGGGGAGTTCCTCTCAGAATCCGGGCTGCCAAGGCTTTGGCGGAAGACTCCCCGCGAACATGGCATATTTCACGGAATCTGCTGGCTGTAAGTCGGGGTTTGTGTACCTGGGTCCACAGCTGGCATTCTGATTGCTGTCGGGTTTCTGCTTCAATAGCAGCACAAATCTTGTGTGATACCTTTATGCTCTCGAAGTGGCAATGTTGCTTGTAGTTGGGCTCAAAATCTAGGGGAAACTTAAAGTTGTAACCGTCAACAGGCAACTGAGGAAATTCCGGGGCACCTGGATGCTTAATAATGTCTCTGCTTATTTCAGGAGGGCACTGATAAGAAAGCACAGATCCAAATGGCACAGGGCCAAATTTAGAGTCCCCCAAAGTAAGGTTCTCAAGCCCGTGCAGCAATTTGCATATCCCAGGTTGTGGACGTATGTCTTTTAGTTTCTCCCAGCTGGCCATGACGTGACGATCTGGAAGAGGACCTGACAAAGTGAGATATGTCAAGTCAGAATTAAATCTGTCACATGGCCTTTCAAACTATAACACAGTCATACTAATGCCCTCCCTGTACATGTTTGTAATGCAAAATGTCCAAAATAACTCCTTTAATAACTCCTTTAATAGTGTTATGTTAAGCTGCCCCAAACTTTAATACCAAAATTGTATCATTAATTGTCAAACATAATTTCACAGAAGGCCTGTATATGTTAGAAATGCATTACAATGTTTGAATAGCTGGGGGCTCATTCACTCACCAGCATATGCTCTGTACAGTGTGCATTTCACACCAGTCCTGACCCTATTTTTTGTCCTTGCCACTGGTTTACACACCGCCATATCATTTGTAGCCTCTGGTGCAATTCCCTGTAATGAATCATAAACGATTAATTTACAAACAAGTCGATACAAACTGTTAGTCCAACATCACTAAGTATAACTAATATTAATATCTGACCTGTGTCCTTGGCCGGTGCCAGGTCTGCAGTGGGCTGGTGCACGACAGAGGCAATGGCACTGTCTTGAAGCCCATAGTACTGTAGTGAGCAGTTTGAAACAGAAGTGCCACCATGTGATTGCACAGGGCTTTCCCAGCTGAGCAAGAACATGACATGCGCTTCAGGTCCACAGGAACCTTTGCAGAATCAAGTGTAACCTGTTAACAGGGACATAAGTTTTATTGCTGAACATTATATTATTTATTTTTTATTTTATCACACATAATCTGTCAGTCTTTTGTCCTCAAACAACCAAATACTGTTTTAAAAATATTTACAAAGACTTTACCTAGCTACACAAAGTAATTTACATCAGACTGAGAAACGCATGTAACTACAGTGGGATATTACCAAGTCTGCAACCGCAGCAAAACTAACAAAAAGAAAACTTATTATGAACCCCCTAATCATAAGGTTAGATAACTATTCTTCTGAGAAACCTGAAGGTAATGAGCCTCCTCGTTTTTCTTCATTGACCTGTGACATCGTCCTCTCACTGACACCTCACCCTCAACTGCAATCGAGACTGTTCCAGTACAGTATTTGGGTGAACATTTCATTAACGTTACTGACTTTTATCTTACAAACCAGACTCAATAGCTAAAAGCAGTAATATAGAAAAGTGGTTGCAAAAATAATTTACAGTCTGTACTATATTAACCTAATCAAGATTAGAGACTAAAGACGTTATATTTGCAAAACAGAAACGTCACGTAATGTTAACTAGCTACTGCTATCCTAGCATATTCATAACGGCTAGAAAAGAAAAAAACACGTACCTCCATAATCAGACAGGTACTGTTCAATAAAGAATTTGTAGCCTTTATCAAGTTTTGAACGTGTTGTCAGTGAAAACTTGTCTGCAAGTCGTTGTATATCATCAAACCGTATTTGTGGTAGATGTAGTAGCGACTGTGTAAACTCCATGCTCCGGAAGTAGAGATACCCTGCTTCGAGTCAGAACGGAAGTTGTGTGACGTCATGTGAAAAGGGCCTATTGTTTGACCCAGAAATGTGACTTGCTTTTTAGCAATTTGAGCTTTGTGAAAGCTGCATTTGTGTCCTTTTTTATGCAAATAGTCCATGAATGATGACAATTCAGTTTGATGTACCTCGTGATCTGTTGAGGCAATCAAAATATCATCAACATATTGGATCATAGTGGACTGTTTTACCGGACATTTTGGGTCACACAAATCACGTCTGACAGCCTGATGTTATATGGTTGGGGAGTTTTGAAATCCCTGTGGCAAACGTGTCCACTGGTATTGTTAATAGTCAACTGTGAAAGCTAACCATGGCTGGCTGTCAGAGTGCAATGGTACAGAAAAGAATCCATTAGACATATCAATTACTGAAAAAATCTTACACTCTAATGGTAGGCCATTACAAATTGTAGAAGGATCTGTCACTAGGGGAGTGATTTTATTAATATGTTTATTGGCTACTCTGTAGTCTATGGTGAGTCTCTAGGTCTTCGCTTCTGTGTGTTTCTACACTTAAGAAGAACAAGGTTTACAACACTAGTGACATGCTAAACATGATAGCATGATGCTAGCAACATGCTAATCATGATTGCATCATGCAAGCAACATGCTAATCATGTTAGCATCTTGCTAAAACATGCTAGCATAATGCTACCAACATGATAATAATGCTAGCAAAATGCTAATCATGTTAGCATGATGCTAGCAAAATGCTAAACATGTTAGCATCTTGCTAAAACATGCTAGCAACAGGCTAATCATGCTAGTATGATGCTAGCAACATGCTAATCATGTTAGCATCTTGCAAAAACATGCTAGAATGATGCTAGCAACATGTTGATCATACTAGCAACATAATGCTAGCAACATGCTAATCATGTTATTATCAACATAATTTTCAGTAAAGAGTTAAAAAGAATAGTCAAACATTCACTCACATTTAAAGGGGACATATAATGCCATTTTTTGCCAAGTTAATATGAATCTTTAGGGTCTAAATGAAAACTTTGTAATATACTTCTATTAAAAATTCTCATTAGTATTGTAAGAAAACACTAATTTTACCTGGTCAAAAACAGCTCTGTTTTCAGCACGCCATTTCAGTGCATATGCCTTTAAATGATAATGAGCTTTGCTCACTCCGCCCTTCTGTTCTGTGGGGCGTTTTGACAACTCACATGGAGTGTTGCCTTGACAACAGTTGAGGGTATATTTTGGAGAAAGAATGGCAGCGGGAGTCTCTGAGGACACATCTGTGCAACCGTATCAATTTGAACCGGAGTCGGACACGGAACAAGATGACGGCCCAAAGAAGTTCGACAATTAAGGCTCGAACAAGACGTTTCTGAATGGTTGGTTAACGTAATGTCACTTTGATCCATTTTCGTATGTACTGGCAGGGTTTTTAATAACACATTAACCATAACGCGTTGTTCATTATAAACGTGGGATTATGAATTATATTGAGAACATCTTAACGTTACAGAGAAAACATGCCGTAATATACCCTGAGTGTAAACATTAGCCGCATTAATTGTGAAGCATGCAAGCGATTTGCAAACATTAATATTTAAAGGTTGATAAAACGTTACACTCACTTCTTCTGGAGGTGCTGCAGGAACATGAA
>NW_027509218.1:0-60000 GCF_051911475.1 Siphateles boraxobius | reverse complement strand
GGACACCAATCTGTTTTGTACGTGACCGCATCCAGGTAGTACACATTTCCGTGAAGATTTCATAGTCACGGAACAGCTAGTAACTAATAATGCTGACAGTAACTCGCGATTGAGCGGCAATCTGATGTTATTAATGTGCTCTATTTATATTGTTAGGGGAGGGGCCAGCCTCAGGGGCTCCAGTGCGTCATCGAGCCCCCGTTTTAGCCCCGCCCAAAAAATCCGAAAAATAGCAATGGTGAAAAACTGTTTAACGGTCTAACTCCCCAATTCAGTACTTCACAGTTCACAGTCTTTGTAATATGTTTTAGCAATACTTTTCTAACATTTCTAATGTGTTTAGATTTTTTTTTTAAGAATTACCTTTACAGGGACTTTAAACTCTTCACCTAGTTTTTCAATCCAGTTTTCTAATGTCTTAAAAACAGCCCTCAATCTAGAATATAACTACAGATGATCAATTGATTCTTCTCTAACCACACAAGGGACATTTCTTTTCTACAGTGGGATCAATACATGTCAACTGGGAGAAACGGGGTTTTAGGTTCTCTCTTGTCGATTCTCAGGATTGGCTTGAATGGCTTTATCCTTCTCCCTACACTGCCGCCTATAGGTTTGGCATGGTTATGATGGCGCTCGTGGCGTATTTATGCCGCATACTTTCACTTTAGTTTTAAATTATTTAGATTTGGCTTGTTTATTGTTATTTATTTTATTCTTGTTCTGTTCTGAATATCATTACATTTAAAGGATTTGTTGTGAATTTTTTTAGGGTATTTTCTAATCATACAGCAAACGATAGTAGGCTATTAATTGGTTACAATTCTTATGATGGTTAATGGTTAACCGGTTAATTAGCATACTTGTATAGCTAGATCAAATAAGTGCAGAATTATTCCAATTGCGTCAATGACCAGCCAGTGCACGTGCATCATCAAAAGCGGTTGTTAAGAAAAGTGCTGAGCTGAATTTTTGTGCCATCTGTGCACAACAGTGTTTTAAATGAGAATAAAGTCAAATGCACTTTTAGTCCTATTTTATATAAGTATTCTAATGCTTGGCTTAAGTATAGGCCAATAGGTTGCGTCAACCTATTGGCCTAAAAAAGTTAAAGGTGTCTTAATGAGCGAGTTATTGATTAATTCATTCAAATGATTCATTCAAGAATGAGACACGTTAATAAATGGTTAATTGAATCTTTGAATCAACCGATTCATTCAAAAAACTGAATCATTCAGTAATGAGAAAACATAGCTGAGGGTTGCTGTGAGATGCGCAACAACCATAGACAGTAAAATATGGACACAGCGACCCCCTTGATTTCAACGGAGAAAAGTGAAGCCCATTAGAAGCACTCACACTTCCTGATGGCTGAGCGTACTGCGCAGCTCAAACTGAGCTTGACGATGTAGATGTGACCTGAGCAACCTGTCTGACAGTTCTAAATCTTCTAGTAGCTGTGCCACATACCGAATTATTTCCAATTCCTCAAAAACGTTGTTGAAATATTTTGTCCCGTTGCTTTTATAGACTCTCTAGAATTGTTGGTCTCAAGGAAGGCACTGAGGATAGAATATGCTGTTACAGTACAAAAATCATTATGGCTGTGGATATATTAATAAAATTATACTTTAGGTCACCGTTAAACAAAATCATTACAGTAATCTTCTAAGAGATAAATAGAACATATGCATGTATTAAAACTCTAAAGATTTAATTTAAACAATCTTTTCACTTAAAAGATCATATTTAAACTTTTACCATTATGCTTTGAAATAAATTTAGTCAGTGCTTGAAGTGGGAAAAGAAAGGTGCCGGTACTCTCTTGCATTGGCAAATCATGACATTTGAGATTTCTACAGTGAAAAACAAAACTTATAACAAAACTTATAACAAAACTTATTGTTATTTATTAACAACATAAATGTATTAAAACAAGTCATACGTGTGTGCACGTGTGTGCGAAAACGGAACTCCTCCAAGCCTGCAAGTCCAAAAATACATTTAGATTACTACATTTTACTTAATTAAATTCATTTATGGTGAGATTATTATATTTTCATGTCAATCTGTGTTTTGACCACGAATCATGAGCTGTCACTTTAATTCACCACGTGCAGCACAGGAAAAATAGACTCGGAACGATCTCTACACTGCTGTATATACGCACAGCACCAGGAGTGCATTGACGGACCGCATGCGCGTGCTGTGTGAAAGCTCGAACCTGTTAACATGGGTGAGGAAAAAATACCCACTGCATACGCACTGCAAACGAAGTATATCAACGGGCGTGACACTGGCGCCTTTTCTGTCAGTGGTCGAGTACCGGCTACATGCGAGAAGTAGCGGTACGCAAGAAAAAGTGCAGGTACGCTTAAGAGTAAAATGTAGAAGTGCCGGCACTGAGTACCGGTGAGTACCGCCCCACTTCGAGCACTGAATTTAGTACGAACAAAACTTTCGCTCTGGAAAAGCGTTAGCAGACTAACATTACAAAATGCACAGAGGCTCATCTGCTCTGTCACCCTATATCCTGAAGCTAAAATTAAGCTAAAGTCAAGTAACATTTCTCTGAAGATGTGGACATCCTATCAATGGGGGTGGGCCTGAGGCATCACAGATTCTAAATGTCTTTATTGTTGCCCTCTCACTAAAGATAGGCCTATGTGATGATTTTCTCACAGATACTACTTAAGGAATTACTGAACATTTCACACAATGTGTGAGATGACTTGTGAGACCCCCAAATTTCAAAGTTCTTTACATGCACCCTGATAAATAAAAAATATAATGTAAAACTTCAAATAATACCCGAGACCCCAAATAGACGCCTGTCTCTTTTACACGCCTGGTGTGGCGACAGGTTTGGTTAAATAAAGGCCGGTCTGAAATAGAGGTATTTATTCTTCTAAAACCCCTTTTTGGCGGCCGCCAAAGCAAATTGGTGTCCCACCAAATCCTTTTTTGATCGGTGAGTGATGTAGAATAGAATGACTGCTGCGCTCGACAAGGCGCAAACAAGCAGAGAGAGCGCCCTGGCCACGCGCGCGCACTCTCACGTCTTCAAACAACACGAGCGCTGTCTTGCTTTCTCTCCCTCGCGCATATTAATCAAAATTAATTGACATGATAGTAAAAGGTCGGAAGACCGCAGTTTCACGTGGAGCATTTGGAGATTTTTAAGGTTAGAGACTCTAGGAACAATACCACTCTAGGATCCCTATACCACTCTACAGATAAAGCGTTGTTGAATTTTTCGGTTCGAGTTCCTACCCAAAGTGATAAGATAAAATACAATTCTGCATAAAAATTTATAGACAAGATACATATATATTCAAACGCACATAACTATAGAATCAATTCTTAATGCGCATGTGAACGCCATCAGCGTCTTTCACAGGTTCAAGTTTATAGTCTGTTTAGAGAGAACGGTGTCGTCTTAGCGGCCTCTAATTTAATAACAAATGATCATTTAGACGGAAGTGAATCAATCAAAACTAACTTTAGCTGGAAAAAACATTTTTCAAGAACCACTATAAAACCAAACCAATCTCTGTTAGCTTAAATTATATGTTTATCTCTGTAAAGGTGCTTTGAAACAATCTACATTGTTAAAAGCGCTATTTAAATGAGAATGACTTGACTTGACTTGGCCGAAGCGAACCAGAGCATGCTGTAAGCATGGCAAGATAGCAGTACTCGTTCCCTCTCTAGAGAGAACCGAGGTTACGTTAGTAACCGAGTACGAACCAGAGCATGCTGTAAGCATGGCAAGATAGCAGTACTCGTTCCCTCTCTAGAGAGAACCGAGGTTACGTTAGTAACCGAGTACGTTCTCTTACGAGAGTTCCTCTCGTACTGTGTAATATCTTACGCTATGGGGAACACAGTGTAAAATGCAAAGCGTACTGGGATCCGACACCAAAGTCCCAAGGGCAGTAACCCGGGGCTCATATAGTGCATAATCACCATAGACTCACAGAGAGTCGGAGAAGAGAGGCTGTAAGCATCATTCTCCATAAAAAGCATCCTACAGGAGCTAATCATGTTAACAGTGTTCCACGCAGTCAGGGTGAACAGCATTCAGCCTGAACTGGGTAGCAGTATGGGTCATTCCACACCCATGGAGCTGTTCTATCGATCAGTGAACGATGCACAAGCAAAATTCAGCCTTCTGAGCCGAGCAACGGGGCAGAAAGAGCTGATTACTAGACCGACAGAAGCTTAGCCTGTAAGGCGGGAACCTCTAGGTTATAAAACCTTATAAATGTAGACGGCGAGGCCCAGCCTGCCGCCGTAGAGATATCCTGCAAGGTAATCCCGCTAGTCCAAGCCCACAAAGAGGCCACGCCTCTCGTGGAGTGCGCTCTGACACCCAAAGGACACTGCAGGCCCTTAAAAGTGTAACCAAGCTATGGCCTCGACTATCCATCTGGATAGGCTCTGTTTTGACGCGTCTAGTCCCTTAGAACGCCCGCCAAACAAAACAAAGAGCTGCTCAGTCTGTCTGAAAGCAGACGAACGGAACACATAAGTTCTCAGCGCCTTGACAGGGCATATGAGACTCGTATCCTCCTCCTCATCATGAAGGGCGGACAGGGAAATCACCTGGGCCCTGAACGGTGTGTTGAGGGATTTGGGCACGTACCTGTGCCTTGGTTTGAGTATGACTTTCGAGTCATTAGGACCGAATTCCATTCATGAGGCGCTCACAAGAGCGCTTGTAAATCCCCAATGTGCTTCACCGATGCGAGAGCCACAAGAAACACTGTTTTAAAAGACAAATGTTTCATGTCTGACAAATGGATTGGCTCGAATGGGGCACCTTTCATGGCTTCCAAAACCGTAGACAGGTCCCACACAGGGACTGAAGGAGGTAAATAGTACACATCGTAAATGTACGGGGTGCCAGGGACAGGCCGAACGGCAGGACTGTGTATTGATATGCCTGGCCCTTGAAGGCGAATCACGCCTGTGACGTGACGCTATTTGTATAAGCATTCTGAACTGGCGCTTGAGATCTGGGCTCTGGCCGCAACTTAGTGGTGTGTGAGTGAATGTGTGCGCGGGACAGCAGGCACATTTACTGCACTCAAAACACAGTCAGCCTGAGCTGACTGAATGTGTGTTGATTTAGTTTTTAGAGAAACCGCGGGACATGCATAGTGTAGTGTTTGTGAGCACTGGGTTGTGGGCACATTCACTACATGTAACGCACAATCGACATGAGCCGCTGGCCGCGCTCGATTTCTCTAAGGCAGTTTGTTAAGGCAGTTTGCAGAGAGAGAGCGAGCGGGAGAAATCCCCGTGGGGTTCAAAATGTCTGTGAGAGAATGTGGGCGCGGGACAGCGGGCACATTTACTGCACTGAAAACACTGTCGGCCTGAGCTGACTGAATGTGTGTTGTTTTTGTTTATACAGAAAAACGTGGGACATGCATTGTGTAGCGTTTGTGGGCACTGAGTTGTGGGCACATTCATGTACATACATGTAATGCACAATCGACATGAGTCGCTGGCCGCGCTCGATTTCTCCATGGCAGTTTGCTGGCCGCGCTCAATTTCTCCATGGCAGTTTGCGTAGAGAGAGCAAGCGGGACAAAAACCCTGTGGGGTTCAACTTGTCTGTGAGAGAACGTAGGAGAGGAACAGCGGGCACATTTATTGCACAGAAAACACCGTCAGCATGAGCTGACTGAATGTGTGTTGGTTTCGTTTTTACAGAAAACCGTGGGACATGCATTGTGTAGTGTTTGTGGGCACTGAGTTGTGGGCACATTCACTACATGTAATGCACAATTGACACCATCGGCCGTGGCCGGAATACAGAAAATACACATCATGTGATTTATCTGGGTCGCCATGAAAACGGCTTTTGTGTGCAGGCAAGCGGGCCGTGGTACTGGCTTGTTTACTGCAGAATACACTGGAACAGTCGCATTTTCTGGAACTGAATGAGCGAACATTTTCGGTGCGAGTCTGGCCGCGACGAGACTTAAACACCATTGCTTACCTATGAGGGCTAGGAAGACTTTGAGGCCTCGGGCTTTATCTCAATCTTCGGCCGGGGCCCACGCGGAGGAGGGCGGCGTCCGGAAGAGCGAGAGCGCGCGAGAGCGGGCTGCGCGGGCGCCTTCCACTCAAGGCCGAGGCTCGCCGCGGCCTGTGAGAGCAGATGTATCAGCTCGGATTCGATGCCGGCCCGTTTCCCTGACGACTCGCGGGCGGGGGGGGAGGTCCACAGAGCTCGCCCAATCCTCACTGTCCGACGCCAGGATAGAGCAGCTGTCCTCCTCCACTGAAGCAGCTATCTTGTCATCTCCAATGGCGGAAGCGGCGGCGGACGGCGGCTGCTGTCCGTTGCTGAGCGGGTGAAAGTGCAGACTCGGAGAGAAAAATGCCAGGCGAGTCCTCAGAGTCGCCATGGCAATAGCTCGCAATGATGGCAGCCCCCGTCAGCGAGCGCGAGAGCTGCATGATCCTCACCCAGGCAGGAAACGCAGATGACATGGCGGTCCCCGTCGCTGAGTGCGGCTCAGGCACGAGCCACAGGAATGAGGCATCTTTAAAAAGACGCTTGCTCTTTTAGATAAGAGAGCAAGTCTCAACGGCGAACACACACTCTCAGCAGAGTTAAAGGATATAGACGCCAGAAAGCGTAGCAGGTACGGAGACTGAAGGCGGCGAGGTGAAGGCCAGCGACTTCAGGTTCAAGGCTCGTCCCGCAGAAGGCTTGTTCTCAACGGCGCGGCTTCTCACTCTGGATCCAGCGATGCGTGAGCTTCGCTGAAGAGATGAAAATCAGTTTGTATCAGCCTGTCGAGCTATATTTATAGGTCAAGGCTACGCCTATTTCGGCGGGACGTGACGTAGTGGCGCGAAGCACCTCCATTGGATATGGCGTCACGCAGGGCCTCTCTCGATAGGCTGCTGCTGTTGCCGCAGGTCAGTCAATAGGCACGCAAGCCGCCTTGCCTATGTCTGCATGCTGCCGCAACTCGTTTTACATTAATTCAAAATTAAGGATAATTTTTGGCTTCAATATCTAAGATATTACACAGTACGAGAGGAACTCTCGTAAGAGAACAGAATTTTTTTCAACTCTAGTTAGTGTGAAATATTATATTTGTAAATGACTAAATGTACATTTTATAACCATTTAATTTATATACTTTTAAAGATCAATGTTTTCCAACTCTAGTTAGTGTGAAATATTATATTTGTAAAATGACTGAACGCAAATTTTATAACCATTTCATTTATATACTTTTAAAGTACAGAATGCTTTTCAACTTTAGTGCGAAATATGTGTCATTATTAGAAAAACTCTTTTTCTCACTTTCACTGCAATCGCCTCTGCTCTGGAATGCGGAGGGAGATCCGGTGAAGCTGCCCGCCAAAGTTCAAACATAAAACCTTCACAACTTCCATTAAATCAATGAAGCCCTTATACCCACGAGGGCAGAGAGATATTTTTCCTATTACACACTAGTGCTGGGCGGTTTGACCAAAAACTTATATCACGTGTTTTTTTTTCAAAATTATGGCGGTTTTCCGGTTTATGACAGTTTTTTTATTTTTTATGCATAATCAGGTGTTCAAATCATTTTCTACTGGTTGAGTTAGGAATAACTGCAGTAAATTGACATAGGGTGATCTATTTTACTGTCATTAGTGAATATTGTAGAATAGAATAGCGCCCAGTACCTAAAATTGTTATTTCTTAACGTTCTAATAACGTTCTTATAACCAGGAAATTATATAAACGTTAATGCAACGTTTATATAACGGGAGAATTAAACGTTTTAATGACGTTTGAATGATGTTCTTATAACCAAGCAAGAAAGTTAAAACAACGTTTATATAACGGGAGAATTGAACGTTCTTGTAACGTTTTGAACAAAGTTCTTATAAGCAAGAAATAACGTTAATACAACGTCTAAAACACTGGACGTTTTGAATGTTCCTAGAACATTCAGAAATAACATTTTTATAACTTAATGGGAACGTTATGAAAACGTTCTTATAACCTAAAATTGTTAGCTGGGGAAGAGGAGGGATTCGCGATTGCACTGAACACGTTTTAAGTGCAGGATTCTCTGAACGAGCCCAGAGAAAATAGACCTATTCTAACAAGAGCAGCGTGTATCTGAGAGCGCGGCACATTATATTCCGAGCGCGAGCAGAGAGATTCGCGCTCGTGCATTATATTAATGTAATTTCGCGCTACAATAATGCGCTCTCGACATTTGACAGGAAAATAACGCCATAGTTCTGCAGCATCCATCTTCCCTGTAACGTAACACCAGAGCACTGCTGTTTACCCTCGCCTCGCAGTCGCTGCTTAGAAGTGCAACATTGTAAAGGGTCCGTCTGAAACAGTGTCGCGCGGCGCAGCATAACGTTCGTTCGGGACGTTGTGTAATTAAATACATCTGTATGGCGGTATATTAAAAATTAATATCATAACAAAAATGTACACCGGATTTCGGTATGAACCGGTATACCACCCAGCACTATTACATACCAGGTCAAAGGCGACAAGGTCATTGAAAGGACAAGGTCATCCCAAGAGCACGGGGAGGGGCAAGGTCAAAGGTCACCATCGATCATTTTGACACAAGCTATATCATAACAACTTCTTAAAGGGTAACTAAACCCCTGGTCAAAGCCTGACTACACCCACTGGCAATATTTGTGGCAATATACCCCTACTGCAGGAGCTTTCCATTTAACCTGAAGAGGGCAGCACTCAGACGTTTTTACACCATATATTTGAAAATTAAAACACTTTATACCCAAATGTCAAAAAATGTTCTCGAATCAATGAACAGCATTTATGAAGCTCCATTCTTACAGATAATTAACTAAAAAAAAGTTGTTTTAGTGTTTAGTTACCCTTTAAATAATTTCAGAAGTTGTGGAATATTCCTTTGATCCTTTCTCTTGAAACTGGTTATTGTTAATGCTCCACATATGTTGTTTAAAAAACCTTATAAAAAAAGAAATTAAAAAAAAGAAATAAAAAATGGACAAATTAAGTCTTTGGACGCCTCAGATGTAAAGTTATTTGCTGTCAAAGTGACGCCAAATTGAATGGGAGTCAATGGAATGCTAACAGCAAGTGATGGTCTGCTACAATGGCGGCCCCCAGGGAGGCTTAGGTTTCCGGCTGATGGATTACCCCATTGGAAACAACATGGCATATGAACATGTATACATTTGCATAATATTCATTATAATATAATTTGCGTTGTGCGCTTGTTTTTTTCCCCCCTAAATAAATTTGGTTAATTTCACCTTATTTAAAAAAGTTATTAACCAAATTTCAGGGCCTGTAGTAGATACAGATCATCTATTAAGCAGAAGTCCGAAATATACCTTAACATCTTTCTTCAAATTAGAGGAACAATTAAATGGTGATAGCTCAATTGAATTGATGCTTGAAGGATGTGCTTTCACAGCAGACATGATTTGGATTTACAAAGACGGTAGTCCTACACTCATATTACTTATTGCATGTTGCACTTTCTTCCATTCATATGACAAAATAAGTCCTGCCATCAAAATAAAATTCAATCATAGATTGATAAATTCATCATGTCACTGCAAACAGCCCTGGAGGGCCACTGTCTCAATTGCAAAATCCTACCAGTGGATGCACAGATCGAGCCTGAAAAATATGTTTTTTTAACGCTATTTGAGCATAATAAACAACATTTATGAGACAGTTGTTGTTAGATTTCATTGGGCAATTTCAAAAATGAAATGTAATTGTAAGCTTTGGAAAAGCTTTTTACGTTTCCCCATTTAAAGAGATAGGAGCTGTACTTGCATGACTGAAATACAGTTGTGATCAGAATTAATGGCACCCCTGGTAAATATGATCAAAAGGGGCTGTAAAAAATTAATATGCATTGTTTAACCTTTTGATCTTTCATTCAATTTGCAAAAATCTAAAGTTTCATTGAAGTAAAATAATTGAAAGTGGGAGGGGAATCACATTATGAAATAAATATTTTTCTCACAAAACACGATGGCCACAATTATTGGCACCCTTTTATTAAATACTTTTTGCAATCTCAAAAATTGAGTAAAAAAGAGTTTTCTCCTATAAAGCCTGGTGATGAGTTTGGAGAACACCTGACAAGAGATCAGAGACCATTACTTCATACAGAATCTCTCCAGATCTTTCAGATTCCCAGCTCCATGTTGGTGCTTCTTCTCTTCAGTTCCCTTTCAGTCGATAACTTCAGACGAAGTCGACGGTCGACTGAAATGGGACCTCGCTAGAGAGCCTATCCTCTTCAAGTACTATTGAACGAGCCAATGTAATTGGCGTGCGTGATTCGCATCACACACTCCGCCCCCGCGGCGCGGGTATAAATACAGAAGTGGATGCACGTACTAGTTGCCTTTTGCTTCGGAGCCGATCGTTTGATGTCTCTGAGAGTGCTGTTGTCTACAACGAGCGAGTGTTTCGGTGTTCTTCAGGAAGACTCTCCCAGTGCTGGTGTTCTACAGCGCGAGTGCAGCGGTGATCGCGAGCTTTGAGCTCTCAACTGCTGTTTTAACAGCAACAGATTTCTAAATGTTTGTGTGTTGATGGCTGGTTAGAGGGCGGAGAAGTGAGTGCTTCACTGTTTCAGTTCTCTGTTCAGTGTTGCCGCGGTCATTCCCCTGTGTGCTCCGGCACTGGTGACAGTCCTATTTTCTGAAAGAGCAACACGGGTGCGTTTGCGTCTTTTTCAAGATGTCATTTCGCCCGTGCGTTTCTGGGTGCGGTCGTTCCCTGTCTCTCTCTGATGGTCACAACTGTTGTGTCACGTGTTTGGGCCTACAGCACGCTGAGACAGCTTTTGTGGACAGCTATTGTTTTCACTGTGGGAACATGACTGTCGCAGTGTTGAGGGCGAGACTCGCCTTCGTTCGCGGAGAGCGAGTCCCCATTACCATGCCCCACCCTTGGGTGCTGTGTGGGATGGGTGACCGGAGGATAGTGTTGGATGTCCCGCCCGGTAACCATTCCCTGTGGGCCCTCACTCCTCCCTTCCACTGCAACCACTGGAGCCTCCTGTGTTGTCTGCTGGTCCATCTGTAATGGGTGGGCCAGCGGTTTCACTCGGGGCTCCCCTGGAGGACAGGACGCCGATTGCAGCATCAGAGGGTGAGCTGACATCTAGAGATGATGACTCGGCTGCATTGTCTCCCTCCGGGAGTTCAATGTTGCCCAAGCCGGATCCAGAATTATCAGCTATGCTGAAACGGGCCGCCGAGGCTGCCGGGCTCGAGTGGAACCTCCACCGTGTCCCGTTCAGTCTCGGTTGGAATCTGGAGTTTGGTATCTTGGGGCGGGCCGCGCTGGTTCTCAGCTCGCTGCCCCAGTGCCTTTCTTTCCCGAAATGCATGGAGAGCTTATCAGGTGGTGAACAGCATCTTTCTCTGCCAGAAACTGCCTGAATAGCTTTTCCCCCTCATTACCCTTGATGGAGGAACGGTGAAGGGTTGCGAGGTGTCCCTCCTTTGGAGAGGTCTGTCGACACAGGTGCACCTGTGTCCGGCGGCCACTGCCTTTTGGGGGGATCCTCGTCTCCCCCCTAAGGCCTGTGAGTTTTCGTCCGTTCCGACGGGCAGAGCTTAAAAAGCCTGTGGGCAAGCCGCTTCCTCTTGCGTGCCATGGCGTTGCTGCAGGCTAGGGCACCCATGGCATGCACGAGGGTAATCCAGACCGTGCGCTCATAGGTGAGCACTGCACTGCATCCGACCTCACCCTCCGGGGCATTAGTGTCGTAGCGTGCGTGATCGGTCTGGCGATGTCCACCTAGGTGGTCCAGTAGCGCCTTCGTTGGCCTAGCCTGGTTGGTATGGCGGATGTGGACAAGGTTCGGTTCCTGGTCTCCCCAATTTCCCAGGTTGGGCTGGTCGGCGACGCGGTGGAGAACTGCATCCAACAGTTCTCTGCCGTTCAAGCGCAGACGGAGGTCATCCGGCACATCCTGCCCCGGTGGCCAGCTGCTGCCTCCACCCGCCGCCGGTGGCAGCTCCTCCGCCTGCTCGTCGCCGTAGGCGTTCCCCGGCCGCCGCTCCTGCTGGCCCTCCGCAGCAGCCTCCACCCAGGCCTCAGCATGGAGCCGGCCGCAGTAGAGATGCCCAGCCCGCTCCAGGCGCTGCCAAGCCAGGTGGCAAGCGACATCGAAAGCATTCCAGAGCCGTCCGCCCAGGAATGGATGAGATGCTCTTGCAGTGGCACGATCACTCCCTCCCCCCGGGTGAGGGCCTTGTGGAGCCTTTGTTTGTGTGTGTGTCTGTTCCGCCGCTGGCTCCCTAAAAAAAAAAAAAAAATAATAAAAAAAGCGGCGCAAGCGGTACCCACACTTCAAAGAGAGAGCAATTTCATCTGTTCCTGGGTCCCAAGAGGGCCAGTCTGGTGGGTGTGACCCTGTATAGCCTTACACCCCTCAGCTCCCCCTTGGTCGCCAGCAGGCAGCTTGGTGCGTTCGAGGACCCGGTCATCCGCCTTCTCACGTGCCCCCTGCCGCTTGTGGAGACAGGTAAGTGTCACACAGCACACTAACACCACTCTCTCTACTTTGCTGCCCCACCTCAGGCTCGGCTACCCCGCTCAAGTCAGTGATAGTCATCACATTAGGTGTTGAGCAGACGTGCTCCTGAAAATTCAGTGATATTCATCACACCGAGTGTTGAGCAGTGCTCCTGACTTGTGCGTGCTTATCTTATCCTGCTGGCGAAGGATTTGATATAGCCGCTCATCCAGCCGGTACGAAGGCCAGTTGTAAACTCGTTCTTCGTGCTACTAGGTGGTGGGTCGTGACCATCTTGGCCCAAGATTGGTCTGCAGCTCCGACCTGAAAGACATGTGCTTAAAACAGATCTCTACCTTCCGCACCGCAGGCCATCCTGTGGGTTGCGTGTTAGGGTGGAGTATCAGTACAGTGTCCTTCCCTTTGAGTGCTCCAGAGCCCGTTGGGTCTTCAGGTCAACTGAAAGGGAGTAATCTCGCCCACGGGCTGAGTATCTCTTTTTCAGTTTTGGAGATGGACTCGGTGTAACACGTCTCTCCAATGAGAATGTGTTCAGCTGGTGTTTGAAGTGAGAAAGGGTCCCACTGAAAGAACTTTCAGAGGCTCCTGGGGTATATGGTAGTTGCAGCCATTTGCTTCCTCCATATGTGACCGCTTCAGCGCTAGCTTCATGATCGAGTCCCGAGGTGACCGTGGCGGAGCAGCTCACCCTGTGTGACAATAGTTCATCCCGGTCTGCTGCCAAACCCTCTTCAACAGAGGGGCCATGTACAAAGGGCGTGTTTTAACGGGGGCCTGGGCGACCCTCGACTACACGGACATTCGTGCCTCGAGTTGTTAGACATTGAAGAAAAAAATGCCCACAACATTAAAGATGCAACGGTATATTAAATTGTACACATGGGGTACTTTTATCCTTGTGTGCACCAAACCAAATCTAGCGTGTTTGCTGCCAAAAAGCTCTTTTTTTAGTTTCACCTGACCACAGAACCCTGTGCCGTTTGAAGTTCCAGTCGTGTCTGATACCTGAATTTGCTGGGGTTTGTTTTTGGACAAGCAAAGAGGATTTTTCTTGAAAACCTCCCAAACAACCTGTGGGGATGTAGGGGTTGTTTGATATATATATATATATATATATATATATATATATATATATATATATATATATATATATATATATATATATATATATATATATTTGGTAGGCTTCTGATCCCTATGCTAATCTCTGCAACTCTCCATCTGTGATCCTTGGAGAGTCTTTGGCCACTCAAACTCTCCTCTTCACCGTGCATTAAGACAATATAGACACAACTCCTCTTCCTGGCAGATTCTTAACATCTTTAGTTGATTGGAACTTCTTAATTATTGCTGTAATGGTCAAAATGGGGATTTTCAATTCTTTAGCTATTTTCTTACAGCCACCTGCTATTTTGTGATGCTCATCAATCTTCTGATGCACATCAGTACTATATTCTTTGGTTTTACTCATTGTGATGGGTGATTAAGGGAATTTGGCCATTGTGTTTCCTCATATTTAAACTCCTGTGAAACAAGAAGTCATAGCTGGACAATTTCATGTTCCTAGTCACCCTGGTGTGCTAAAAAAAAAAGGTAAATATCATTGGGAATATACTTCAGAGATATTTTACTCATAAAAAATTCTAGGGGTGCCAATAATTTTGGCCAATGTGTTTGAGTGAAAAATATTTATTTCCTAATGTGATTTAGGAGCCACACAAAAAAACAAAACAATACAATTACACTTCTTTGTTCTTCATAGTTCAAAGTAGTTCTGATCACGCAGTATGTTCAATTGTTCTTTTTTCCAATACATTTGGTTTTAGAAAGTTATTTGATGCTATAAAAAATGTGGTAATACACCATGATTGACAGCTGTGCTTGTGATTAAGTCTGCGGGAGTGGGAATATGGGCATGACCTTGATACCACTGCTCCAGCTCTAGCAGCAATAGATTATGTGAAACAATCATATTCGAAAATGTGAAGTGAGGTCTGGAGACACTTGATAAAGTAGATAAAAATATACATGCAAGATGTAGAGCACCAAGCTGTTTTATACAGTACATAACATGTACTGTATAAAACACAATGTTGTGAATTGTTTGTTTAGTTTCCCGTGTTGTAGCACACTGTAACAGGAAGTTACATATTAACAGTAAATATATTTATAAAATATAGTATAAATTGCTTGTTAATGGTATAAAGTAAATGCATACATATGCTTTTAACCTAAAACCATGAAAATCACCGCATTTAACATTCAAAACATTTAAGTTTGTTCATCTTATCAGTCTTAATCTGATTTTTGTGCTTATCCGATTTGAATCCGATCATATTTAGCAGGTGTGAATGACAAAAAACGTTTCCATAGATCCTATAATTGGCTAAAGAACTTGCTTTTTGGCGTGTTTGCACCGCAGGAACTGTTTTAGTTATAGAAACAACTTTTTGATGTACAAAATTAGCTCCTAATTCAGAGAAGGGTCTAACACAGCACAATAGAACTACCAGTGACGTAAATGTACGTTGATTGGCCAAATGCATGCGAAACACCAGAATCCACAATTTTTAAAAAAAAGCAGTGTATACACACAGTTTATAGCTTATATATTTAATCCACGAACATGGAAAATGAAGTCCAGGCACTTCTTAACGTTTACGCTAATGAGAAAATCCAACCTGACTTAAAAGGGATCAAGCGAAACATGATTATGTATTTATGCTTAGCTAGCGACATTGGGCATCAACCACATGATTGCAGTTCTATCTAATAACGTATTAAAAAAGATTGTTAAACAGTTTGTAAACCAATGAAGAATGGAAGCGCTTTGTGCTCAGGCTTTTGCGTTCTCAGCACTGTCAAAATAAAGGTCCCGCAAAACCACCAGAGCGGCAGGACGTAAGTGACGGCTTACGATACTACAGCGTTCCAACTGGCCATGCGAATGCAACCAGGAAAATGGCCCTAGAGGAAATTTAGTTCTCGGTGATTCCTATAAGTGAGTTCCTATAACTAAACAGTGCGAAAGCACTTATTGCCTTAGAAACCAACGCAGATATTCTGGAAAACGAAAGCATGCTGAACGGATCTGAACAGTTGTGTTACACAGTGTGGAGAGTCAATCATTTAGATCAGATTCCTATTAGATACAAAAATAATCGGATTTGAAATGACAATGTGAACGTAACTATAGTTGACTTGTTTTTAGATTACTGGATTTAGCTACTGTGCTATTAAATGAGAGTTTACCTCATCATCTGTCTGTAAATAATTCTGTGCAAACACCAGCAGTTCCTTCAGTTTGGTAGTTAGATTGTAATATCTAAGAGCTTCCTGTATGGACAAAGACAGAAATGTTAAAATGAATTGTGCTATAAACACAACCAGAACAAAATATTTTGAAATGAATGTCTGTTATCAGGTCACTTCAGAATGACTAGCAGAGTTAAAAATGACCTTTTAACACTAGTTTTTGTTGTGTGTGGATTTGTTCCTGGGTTTGAGTTTAAAAAAAAGCCAATTGAACCAACAAAACAAAATGTATCTGCCACTTCAGTACTGTGATGGGGAAACTACATATTTGTAATATTGATAAGTTCATAATATGCTTGTGTGTCTGTACTTACTGGTCGTGGTTTGAAATGCTCGTCATGCAGTCCCCACTGTTGTCTGTAGTATCTGTAGTAGGCGATGTTCTGCTGCATCACTTGATCATCTGCATCAAACAGGATATAGCTTGCTGCACACAGCGCTGCATTACGCACATCATTTACTAAAAGGAAAACAAAAGACATTTATAAAGTGATCATTTTAATGAAAACCTTTTGCCGATGAAGAAGTTTATGGGGGTTTGCGATTGGACTGCTATAGTGGAGTGACTAGACCGATATCTGAGGAGTTTGAACATTCCATTTACACTTGGCCACATAAATGTGTCTTCATAAACTGTAAAGAAATCTAATCATTTACCACACTACATGCAAATTCAAAGAGCTTCATATACAGTATCAGCAACAGATGTTATATGCAAAATTTTCAAAATCAAACATCACAACGGGATAGGGAGCTGAGTCAACACTGGTTTGAGAAAATAGTGCTCACTACTTTTAATATACATGAATGAATGTTGGACTTTAATGGCTGTAATGGCTCTCAAATCACCTCCAATTTTATATCATGCTCTATCAGTTTTGAATGAAGCACGGTTCTAGGCAAGTTAGTTATTCCACATTTTTAGATCTACAATGTATCATGCCAATACCTGTAGATGTTTCACACTGAACAATGTGTGTGTGTGTGTGTGTGTGTGTGTGTGTGTGTGTGTGTGTGTGTCTGTGTGTGTGTGTGTGTGTGTGTGTGTGTGTGTGTGTGTGTGTGTGTGTGTGTGTGTGTGTGTGTGTGTGTGTGTGTTACTTACATTTGTAATAAGCAAACTGCATGTAATGGTACATGGTGGCAACAAATTTCTCCACAAAGTAACCACCAACATTTGGTATCAAATTCTCCTCACATTTTACTTTACACTTCATTACTTCAAAATAGAAATCTAGGGGAAGGAAAATAAGAGAGTGAGAATACTGCATTAATCCTTATACACACAAAAAAGTCCTCAAAAACCAATGATTGTAATAGACTTCCTATGTCAGATCATTGCTGTACTTCTCAAGTATACTAAGCTGTACTTCTCAGTTACTTGTGTACCTGGCCTATTTTCATTAGGATAGGTTTTTATATTCAGTTATTTGAACCAAATCTGACAATGCCTCATGACACACTGACCGGCTACGGTGGGATAAAAGTCTTTGAACTCCTGCACATCGTATGACCCCTCACAGGACAGAAAACACATGTTGTATGTTTTAAAGTAGTCAGAAGCCGCCAGCTCCATGTCTCGAGCACTGCTGCTAAAATCCCCAGAATTATACAGCTTTACAGCCTTCAGGAATAAAGCCTGAGAGGAGAGAAGAATAAATATGAAACCATATTTAGTTATTTTGGAATTGTGCTTCTAACAAGTGAGTTTAAAAAGTAAAACTGGAGAGAATAAATACCTCATAGGGCTGCTCCTCATGGTCTATGAGGTACTCCTCCATGTCAAACAGGCTTTTATAGTAGTTGAGACTCCTAGATAGCAGGGGGTCCCCAGGGTTTCGCTGGAGATATGTGTGTGCTGCCGAAACTGCTCTCTCCAACTCATTCATCTAGATGCATATAACATAAGATACTTTAACAACTGAATTCCCTTTTTTTGTTTTACAGGTTCTTATTTCTGGCTGTCAGCACCTGACTGCATGGACAAAACCTTTCAGACTCATTTTATTGGCGTTAGTGGAATAAGAGGTGAGATCCAGGTGAGATTTGCCCATTGGCTTTCTCAGATTTAAATATATCTTGTGACTGCATACTTACATCGGACACTGAACAGAACATATATAAAGGTGATCAAGATGATAATGAGTGAACAGCTGAACATAATTAGTGTCCGTGAGAACAAATGAGCGACAAAGGCAGACGATGACAAAACACGAAGTCCAAATAGAAATGATTGTGACAGAACGCCCCCTCCACGACCTCGCGCTGTAGAGAAGAGTATACGAAGTGGTGAAGGGATGGCACAGACAGGCAGGAGGAGGTTATGGAGGTGGATCGACAACTGGGATGAGGAACAACAACAAAGTCCTGGGTGGTGATGAAGGTGGAGATAGGTAAGGGATGACCTTGAGCAGGGGATGATGGCTGTTTATCTTGGCCCCTGTCAGGGGAGTGCCCCACGGCGGTGTTGGTTGAGGGAGGAGTTATGGAGGAATACTGATGAGGGCCGCCATGGGGATGACAGGAGACAAGGACTGCGTGGCCGATGCGCAGAGGGAGTCCGGCGATGTTGAATGGCCCACGCTGAGGTCGGGTGCGGACTTGCGGGCCCAGACTTAGCCAGCCGAGGCTTGGCTCCTCATGCCCAGGCGGAGATGGCTCCCGTCAGGTCCAAGGTGGTTCCACGCTACTGAGAGGCGGGTACAGAGGTGGTACAGACGGAGGGACTGATGGGAGACAGTGATGACTGGATGACACGGATGGCTGATTGAGGAGGGGACAGAAGACCAGTGCAGAAACCCCAAAAAATAATAAAGCGTTTGAAATTTCCTGGAGAGGTGGTGGGAGAAAGGGGCTGAGCGGGCAAGCGGAGGGAGGAGGAGTGTGGGGCCTGGCAGCGGTGGAAACTTGAGCTTGTTGAAGGCCTGCTGCCGCGGCTTGACGCTCGTCTTCTAGCGTGTGAATCAAAGACGCGAGGTAGACAAGATGTGATATCAAAGGACATCCTTGCAGGATTATTCATATTGTGAGGTTTAAGTGGCCGGGCAAAGATAGCAGTTTGCATTTAGAACAGTTGGGACTGTCTAGGATATATCCTATTGATTTTTCCTTGTGCAGTGAGGCCTGGAAATTAACTGTATCCGAGTTAATGCCCAAAAATTCAATGGACGTGGCTGGACCCATGGTTTTGGGCCCATCCTGGGCGAATGGAATCCAGAGCACATAGAAAACTGTATGGGGCAGAGAGATCGATTATTAAATGTTTTGTAAATATTCTTTGAGAAAAAGCCTAAAACACTTTATAACCTGCAAATATTAGCCTCTGACCCATCGGTCTGATACTCTGGTTTGATACAGTAATTGTTGTTTGATGTTGAATGATCATCATACAGCAAAGCACCATCTGCTTTAGATGATCGTATGTTTCTTTATCTGTTGCTAGTTTAAGTGGCACACATGCATTAATTTAGTGAATTTCAAAAGAGTCTCGCTCATGGTAAAAGTTATAGAGCTTTGCATGATAAAAAGTGCGCCTTGAATTTATTCAAATGTGTTCAATAATCACTAAACTTTGCCATGAAAACTTTTTTATCCCCAGTCTATCCCCTGTGATCCCCCATGCCTTATCGATTCAACAGCCGGTGGCACAGATCCTCATCAAACCCATCTACATACTGGCGTGATTAATCTAATCTTCTGGTTGGGAGTCTGGTTTCTACCAAAGATTTTGTTTTCCTCCATTTTGTCACCCGATGGAGTTTGGGTTCCTTGCCACTATCTCCTCTGCCTTGCTTAGTTGGGGACACACACTATTCAACAATATTATTGATCTGCTGTATGAGAACTGAACTGAGCTGGATGATGACATCACTGTTTTCTCCAGAGCTGCTGTATAGTAATTTAACTAAATTAATAACTTTTTTACAACAGAAATGAATCGACACTCAACTTACTTAAGCTGGACAATCACACTATTTTCTTCTAGAGCTGCTGTACAGCAAAAACAAACTTTGTTGCATTATTTCCCTATCATCACAGTAAAGCTGCTATGAAACAATCTGTATTGTAAAAAGTGCTACAGTCAAACCAAAAATTATTCAGACAGAATATTTTTTTTACTAGTGGGTTCAGGACACTATAGTTCATTTACGTAAGTGAGGATAGCAAAATAAAGTAAACGGTGACATATTATACCCAAAAATTCTTCCTACACTGGACTACCAGTAAAATGTATCAAATTTTGGGACCAAAATTTATTCAGAGACTTTGACCTGAACATGGTTTGCTTGAGTGTTCTTTTTTTAAAATTGCTAATGCAACCTTTTTACACCACAGACTGAACAAAATTAAGCATTGCTTGGTAATTGGTTGAACTAAACTGGTATTATCTAATTGTGTTATTAAATTTAACAGCTGACAGCTATTCAACCTAATTCATATGTGAGACATTCTAACGGAAGGATAGCCAAAACCAGTGAGTGAAATATCAACTGATTTATATAAATCTGAGTTCTTGTCATATTGCATTACCATTTTCTAAACTATAGCGCTTAAACTGTGATAATGTGAGAAATATTTAAGGTGTCTGAATACATTTTGGTTTGACTGTAAATAAAGGTTACTTGACACGCAGACCTATAGGTTTATTTATTTTTGCAACATAGGTTTACATGAATACTTAAAATATCCATTAATATTGAGCATTCCTCTATACTTCATCCATAAATCCTGTCCTCTGTACATTAATTTAAACATGTCTTGCTTTTAAGTAGCCTAATCCCATTTGCCTGTTTTTAATCGTATATTCCCTGCCATTCGATTTAGAATTATTTGAATATTATTCTAAATATTTAAATGTATTGTATAAAAGCTCAAATAAATAGAAAAAATATGATAATGAACACTGAAACAAAATAGGTTTTGGAGTTAAACAGTAGAGGCATAATACATTTATTTTTAGTATTACCATATAGGAAGCAAATCCTGCGTGGACGTGGCATGTGTCGGCAAACACTTAACGTAGCCTACTGGAATCAATACAACGCACCAATTGACAGAGAGAGAGAAAAAGCATATTTATCGAGAGACTCAAAAAGTTTCGTATTAACAATTCAATGGGCTTCGGTTATTCAAAGTGATTGTAACAATAGGGAATTCAGTAGGCCTGTTGTTACTCGTTTACATACACATTTCATACACTTATAGCCTACGTACTGTTAAGCCACTGTAAACCAACATTGAACAAAGCTGTCTTAATTCATAGGAACCTTCTGGATTATCGCAATTCAATGAACAAAAAGAAATCTTAGGCTACCTGGTAATAGACATACTGAAGGTACCGGTAGGGTATTCTCTGTTCAAAAGCACCCAACGTTTCTCGTTTAGGATATGATTTGGAGAACACAGGAAATTTTGTTTTACACATTTTTAGACACGCGGCTCGCCTTATGATGTGTCCCATGAACAAGAGGGTAGTGTCCGTGCTGTTCTCCTCGTACTCCTGCCACGCAGTGCTGCAGTTCTGACAGCAATACGATTCGCTGTCTTTCAGCAGCCGATGAAGCCGAAGGCTTAGCTCCAGATATTGAACACTCTGTTTCCAGTCTTGAGAAGCGTACATCTCTAACGCGTGTCCGTACGCAGATTCCAGTGGCATGAGGTCGTTCGGTGGAAAGCTGTTGAAGCTGTATTTTTCATACTGAGGCTTCACAGTAGAGAAAAGATATCCAGTACTGAAAAACACGAATAGTAGTTTTGCTTGGGCCATGCTTCTGTTCCTCAGTGTAAGTGCCGTTCCCTGTGTAACTAGGGCGAACGGAGATTCATGTCTGGCTGCACATATAATCTGTGGCCCTCTGGGGTTGAAAGAGTTTGATGGAAAACTCTGCATGCCTCTCACATTCTGGTCTGAACTGAAGGACTGTTTTTCTGGGTCTGAAAGCCCGTCGATTTTAAGTAGCCTAATCATGCCCCTTCCGCCATTTTTTCCACATAAATGCACTTAGCCTATAAATCCTTATAGTCCAGTCATTTTATGAAAAAAGGTAGAACAAATTGCAACAGAAGCAAACTCAACTGATTTTGTATCCTCAATTTGTCCTGAGTAAGGGGGGAAAAGCCCAGAAGAATCCCATTAGGGGAAAGTTTAGAAAAAGACCTATAAGCCTGATTCATTCTTTTTCTCACATGAATAGGGTAAACATTTTAAACTTTAGCTTGACCTTCGGCTTGATGTAAGTAATCAACTCAGTAATTTTCATGATGATATCTAAAGGTTAACATTTTTACCCTATTCAAGTGAGAAAAAGAATGAATAGGCGTATGAATAGGCTACTTCTGGGTCTTTTTCAAAACTTTCCCCTAATGGGATTCTTCTGGGCTTTTTTTCCCCCTTATTGAGGACATATTGATGATGCAAAATCAGTTGAGTTTGCTTCTGTTACAATTTGTTCTAGGTTGACCCCCATTTTGGCTTAAAATGACTGGACTATTATAGGCTACTTTTAGTCTGTTAGTGGTTGGATCATTCACTTATAATTTAAAAGGTTGATGCAGTCTATTAAAATGTAGCTTTAATCTTATAAAATTACCTTAAACTCAAAGAAATACTGTTCCAAGCTGCACATGGAGAATATTGTCATGTTATGTTGTAGGCTTACATTTTGATTGTTAAATTCTCCTGACTCTTAAATGAAATTAATTTTTAAAATCTCTTGATTTTAGAACTAATAAGAAGATTAGTTTTTTTTAGACAAATGTTTTAGAGATAGCCTGATATGTTTTGTCTTGTCAGAAAATGCTATGATGTAACATGCAATCAACCCTAATATCAGACATGAGTGGTGTGAGACAACAAAAGCAAATTGAACCCATTAAAATAAGTGATACTGTCTGCACTCGACACAATTGCTGATTACTATTAGGGAAAAGCTGCTGATAACTTATTATTGGTAAGAAACAAGTAGGCTACCCTTTATCTGACCTTTCGACTGTGGCAGTAAAAAGGAAAACCTCTGTTATTGTGAACCTCCCACCCCCTTAAATATATTTCAGGTAGTACTTCCATCTGGTAGATGATATAAAGTACCTTTGGTGAAAAAATGCCAAGTTTTTATCCAAGTCTTTATTCCAACTGCCATAGGATTTAAAAAATAATTTGATCGTTTTTTTTAATATAGGAGTTGTAAGAGTTTAATAAGCTACTTTTGTTTATTTTGTAATTAAGTTGGCTTGTGAGAGCCAACTTACTGATATTGTACTTAAACATATTAAGTTGGCTTGTGTGATATTGTACTTAAACATATTAAGTTGGCTTGTGAGAGCCAACTTACTGATAATGTACTTAAACTTATTATTAAGTTGGCTTGTGAGAGCCAACTTACCGATATTGTACTTAAACTTATTATTATTAAGTTGGCTTGTGAGAGCCAACTTACTGAAATCCTACTTAAACTTATTAAGTTGGCTTGTGAGAGCCAACTTACTGAAATCCTATTTAAACTTATTAAGTTGGCTTGTGAGAGCCAACTTACTGAAATCCTATTTAAACTTATTAAGTTGGCTTGTAAAGAGCCAACTTACTGAAATCCTATTTAAACTTATTATTATTCTTATTATTATTATTAAGTTGGCTTGTGAGAGCCAACTTACTGAAATCCTATTTAAACTTATTATTATTATTAAGTTGGCTTGTGAGAGCCAACTTACTGAAATCCTATTTAAACTTATTATTAAGTTGGCTTGTGAGAGCCAACTTACTGAAATCCTATTTAAACTTATTAAGGTGGCTTGTGAGAGCCAACTTACTGAAATCCTATTTAAACTTATTATTATTATTATTATTAAGTTGGCTTGTGAGAGCCAACTTACTGGAATCCTATTTAAACTTATTATTATTATTAAGTTGGCTTGTGAGAGCCAACTTACTGAAATCCTATTTAAACTTATTATTAAGTTGGCTTGTGAGAGCCAACTTACTGAAATCCTATTTAAACTTATTAAGTTGGCTTGTGAGAGCCAACTTACTGAAATCCTATTTAAACTTATTATTATTCTTTTTATGAGCGCTAAAATTTCTGACTCTAACTCCTCCTAGAGCTTTAACTCTACAAACTCCAAAATCGGCTCAGACACTCAAACTGTTCTGACTTAGTGTGCTATATCTTTTCTAACTGATTAGACTTATGGTTTTCCTAAAAATGACGATCAAACTCGGAAAAAACTCCCATTGACTTAACATTGCGGAATGTTCAGATTTTCAAACTGGCCAACTGCCAAAAATTCAAATCTAAACTCCTTGAAGCCCTAGTCTGAATCAAACTCCCATTCTATATACTATATGAGCCATTGAGACTCATTTAAACTAATAAACTAATCTATCTTTGACACTCTATCTACACTTAAACTCTTAAACTCATAATAAATTAATCAACTCTAAACTTGAACTCTTAGACTCATTTAAACTTATAAACTCTAAACCACTAGCGTAGCCAGAAAAGCGTCTCTGGGTGTGCATAAGAAAAATTGGGTGTGCCACATTTATTGTCAAATTAATGTGCAAAAAAAACTTGGACCCGGCTTATCACTAACTTTACAGAATAGACTGGGCTGATGTGTAAAACTTGCTTGCCACATAAACATAGGCCTAATACTAGGCCTACAGTATATAAAATATAACTCAGGGTTAATAATAATAATAATAACTTCAATTTATATAGCGCCTTTCAAAGTACCCAAGGACGCTTAACAATCAACATGAGAAAGGGAAGGGTAGAATTAAGATAGGGGCAAAGGCCAGGGGAGCTAGAGTCCATAGGCCTCATTGAAAAGGTGTGTTTTGAGCTGGCATTTAAAGGTTAAAAGTGAGGAGGCAGAGCGGATCTCATGGGGAAGCTTGTTCCAAAGTGACGGAGCACCAACACAGAAAGCTCTATCACCAAATGTCTTAAGCCTGGACTTAGGAACAGCAAGCAGATCCTTGTCAGAGGAACGCAGGGACCGTGACTGAGTGTAGGGATGGAGAAGATCAGTAATGTACTGGGGTGCAAGTCCATGAAGGGACTTGTACGTCAGGAGGAGGATTTTATATTTGATGCGGGACTTAACTGGCAGCCAATGAAGCTTCATCAGGATGGGAGTAATGTGAAGACCAAGTTTTGTGTGTGTGAGCATCCTAGCCGCAGAGTTCTGCACATACTGTAGTCTGTCAGTGGCTTTGCTGGGTAGACCGAACAGGATGCCATTGCAATAGTCAAGTCTGGAGGTGATGAATGAGTGGATGAGGGCCTCAGCTACAGAGTTGGAGAGGCACTGTCGGAGTCTGGAGATGTTCTTGAGATGATAGAAAGCAATTTTAGTGACGTTTTTGATGTGTTGTTGGAAGGAGAGAGTGGAGTCCATGATGACGCCCAGGTTGCGTACTTGAGGAGATGCAGAGATTGAGCAGCCATCCACATCCAGTATGATGTCATCAACTTTTTTAAGAAGTGACAGCGGGGCAAACACCATGAGTTCTGTTTTGTCTTTGTTCAGTTTGAGAAGGTTACTGTCCAACCAGTGCTTTATGTCCTTCAGGCAGTTGATAAGTGCCACTGGTGGAAGAGAAGTAGAAGGCTTGGTACTGATGTAGAGCTGAGTGTCGTCAGCATAGCAGTGGAAGTGTAATCCATGCTTCCGGACAATCATCCCAAGTGGCAACATGTAAATATTAAATAGCAGTGGGCCAAGTACAGATCCTTGTGGCACGCCATGCAGGACTGGCGCCAATTTAGAGCAAGTCCCCTTGAAGGTGACATATTGTTGCCTGTCGGTGAGATAGGATTTAAACCAGGAATACACTGTATCAGTAAGGCCAATGAGTTCAGAGAGACGTGTGAGAAGAATGGAATGGGAAACTGTATCGAAGGCTGCAGAGAGGTCAAGAAGTATTAGAATGCTGACATGGCCAGAGTCAGCTGCCATGTGGAGGTCATTCGTGATTTTGATGAGGGCAGTTTCTGTGCTATGATGTGTCCTGAAACCAGATTGAAAAGGCTCGTAGAGGTTGTGCTGTAACATGTGATGGTTGAGTTGGGAAGCCACAGCCCTTTCCAATAACTTAGAGATGAAAGGTAGATTTGAGATAGGGCGGTAATGGTTTAAATCGTCTTGGTTCAGGCCTGGTTTTTTAAGTGTAGGGATCCCCACAGCAGTTTTAAAGCTGGTGGGGACCACCCCAGAAGACAGTGAAGTGTTAATGATGTTAACCAGTGTTGGACCCAAAGTTGGAAGACATGCCTTAACCAAGGCTGTCGGCATAGGATCCTGTTTGCTGGTTATGGCCTTTGCTTTTGATACTAGCTCAAGGACTTGAGCTGTGTTGAGTGGGGAGAAGGAGGAGAGGCAGTCCTGCGGCGCGAGAGCGGTTGAAGAGTTTGTGTCAGACAATGGTAGTACGGTTGATTGAGATAAGCTGGACAGCTGCAGTTGTTGGTGGATGGTTTCAACCTTTTCCCGGAAATGAACCAGGAATTTAGAACATAAGCCAGCAGCATCAGAAGGTTGAGGAGGGTCAGGTGGGCAGAGTAAGCGGTTGATAATGGAAAAAAGCTGTCTAGGATGGTGTTGTTGTTTGCCAATGAGTGTAGAGTAGTAGTTATTTTTCACCTTGGATAGGGCATCTTTGTAGCTCTTAACGTGGTTCTTATAGGCTAGCTGGTGGACAGTAAGGCTAGATTTTTTATAGTACCTTTCCAGCCTCCGCCCTGTAGCCTTCATTGCGCGGAGTTCAGCATTGAACCAGGGAGCAGGAGAGGAGAATGAGACAGATCGCGTAATGAGGGGGGCAACAGAGTCCAGACTATGTGACAGGGCCAAGTTGTAGTGAGTAACCAAGTCATCAACTGTACAGGATGGAGGACAGCTGATAAGATGGCCTGCAAGAGTGTATGATAATTTGTGAATGCACACTTGTTTGATGTTTCGATATGCAATGGTCCTTTTCACACACTTCCTGTGTGTGTGTACAGAAACAGAGAACATAACGGCAAGGTGATCAGAAATAGCTAGGTCGATAGTTTGTAGATGGGTTGGGGTTATACCCAAGGAGCATACCAGATCCAGTGTATGACCTTTAGCATGAGTTGGGCCGTTGACATCTTGTAAAAAATTAAAACAGTCCAGTAGTGACAAAAATTCTGCAGTGTAGACATTACTGGAGTCAACATGGATGTTAAAGTCACCAAGTAAGATCGTAGCTGGAAAGGTGGGACAGATTAGAGCAAGGAGGTCAGAGAGCTCCGGCAGGAAACTAGCAGATGCCTTAGGCGGACGATAGACAAGGACCATTTGTAGCTGCATTGGCCCGATCAAAGCAAAATGAATGCACTCAAATGAAGAGGTGTGTACTGGAAATTCTTTTATATGGAAATCTGCATGATGTATGACAGCCAGTCCCCCACCCCGTCCAGAACTACGTGGCTTTTGAATGTAACTATAGCCTTGGGGGGTAGCTTGGTTAAGCGTAAGAAAGTCCATTTGGTTCTGCCAAGTTTCAGTTAGACAAAGAAAATCCAGTTCAAAATCCAGTTCCGGTTCAACATTAAGGCTTTACTTGTGCTTTTCCTTCGAACAAGTAAATCAGCCATTCTCTTGTCCAAGTAAAAATGCAGAAATCGGTTTAAACGTATGCTTCATCTTTCATTTTAAATTCTTAGATTTGATCAATACATTCAATTGAAAAAAATAGACACTATGCTGTTACCAATCAAATTAATTAATTTACACTGAAAAATTACAACTGCATTAAATAATGTTACGAGATTGTTTTAAATATTTTTTGAAGATACAAAAAAGATATTGGAAAGAATTATAGCCTACTTTTAAACACGAAACTAAACCACCAGTAGGGGGCGGCAGGTGACTGTCTTAATGAGTGAGTTATTCGGTCATTTATTCAAATGATTCGTTCAAACGGCTGAATCGTTAAGGAATGAGGTAGTTGTTTAATGGGTCATTGAATCTTTGACTCAATCGATTCATTCAAAGCGCGGAATCATTCAGTAATGCAGTTATGTGTTCCGGTGAGCTGCGCTGTGGTTCTTGGGATGTTTGTTTGGAACTATTTTCGCTGCTCAAATAGAAAAACAGTCAATATTGTGTCTAAAATGTAAGTGACTTGATATTGATTACTTGTTTATTGAACTGTCATATGAAATCAGTGTCATATTTTCAATCGTGATGGTATTCAGCAGTCGTGGTGCTTAACTGTATCATATCATATATTATAAATATGAAAACTCCACATTAATTTTTTAACCGCTCTATGTTCATTAAGTTTCTTTGTGTGAACTGCGCTCATTGTTTCTATTTCTCCTCATGAGGCGCGAGACTCAACAGCACAACCGTATTACCAGTCTGCGGCTGTTTGCGGATTGGTTGGCAGTGCGAATGTCGGCAGATATTTTTTTAACGATAATAATTAAAAAATTAAAATACATTTTAAATGTACAAATATTTTAGGTAAACAACAATAGTCCAAGTTTAGGAAACGTTTTTATTAAAACTTTAAAAGAGAATTCTGCATCTATTTTAGGTGTGCCAGCTGCTACTGTGGGTGGCACCGGCACACCCTGGCACACCCGTGGCTACGCCAGTGCTCTAAACTCATAAACTTATACACTTATAAACTCATACACTTATGAACTCATGAATTCATACACTTATGAACTCAAACTCATTAATTAATAAACTCTGAACTCTTAATCATTTAAACTTATAAACTCTAAACTCAAAAACTCGTACACTTATGAACTCATGAATTCATACACTTATGAACTCAAACTCATAAATTAATAAACTCTGAACTCTTACTCATTTAAACTTATAAACTCTAAACTCATAAACTAGTACACATATTAACTCATACACTTAAACTCATGAATTCATACTTATGAACTCAAACCCATAAATTAAACTCTGAACTCTTACTCATTTATTTTTAGGAAAACCGTAAGTCCGAAAGTTCTTTCTTTCTTTCTTTCTTTCTTTCTTTCTTTCTTTCTTTCTTTCTAACTTTCTAACTGATCTCTCCTACTAATCTGTCCTTTCTTTCTTTCTTTCTTTCTTTCTTTCTTTCTTTCTTTCTTTCTTTCTTTCTTTCTTTCTAATTAATCTTTTTTCTACCTTATCTTTCTTTTTTCTTTCTTTCTTTCTTACTAATCTTTCTTTCTTTCTTTCTAACATTTATATCTAACAATTCTTTCAAACCTTTCTTTCTTTCTAACCTATCTATTTACTTTCTAAATATTATTTCTTTCTAAACAATCTTTCTTTCTACCTAATCTTTCTTTCTTTTTATTTCTTTCTAACTAATCTTTTTTTCTTTCTAACATTTCTAAAATACCCTAGCAACACCATAGCAACCCCCCAAAATACCCTAGAACACCCTAGCAACCACCAGAACACCCTAGCAACTGCCTAGCAACCACCTAGAACACCCTAGCAACCACCCAAAATACCTTAAATCACCCTAGCAACACCATAGCAACCACCCAAAATACCCTAGAACACCATAGCAACCACCCAGAACACCCTAGCAACCACCCAAAATACCTTAAATCACCCTAGCAACACCATAGCAGCCACCCAAAATACCCTAGAACACCCTAGCAACCACCAGAAAACCCTAGCAACTGCCTAGCAACCACCCAGAACACCCTAGCAACCACCCAAAATACCTTAAATCACCCTATCAACACCATAGCAACCACCCAAAATACCCTAGAACACCCTAGCAACACCATAGCAACCACCCAGAACACCATAGCAACCACCCAAAATACCTTAAATCACCCTAGCAACACCATAGCAACCACCCAGAACACCCTAGCAACCACCCAAAATACCTTAAAACATCCTAGCAACACCATAGCAACCACCCAAAAAAGCCTAGAACACCATAGCAACACCATAGCAACCACCCAGAACACCCTAGCAACTGCCTAGCAACCACCCAGTACACCCTAGCAACCACCCAGAACACCCTAGCAACTAATATAAACTTCAAACTACTTTAAAATTCAAACTAATTTAAACTTTAAACTAATTTAAACTATGAACTAATTTAAACGTCTAACTACTTTTAACTTTAAACTAATTTAAACTTATTTAAAATTAAAAACTAGTTTAAACTATAAACTAATTTGAACTTCAAACTACTTTAAACTTCAAACGAATTTACACTTTAAACTAATTTACATATTAAACTAATGTAAACTTCAAACTACCTTAAACTTCTTTAAACTTTCTATTCTATTTTTCTATTTTTTAAAAATTCTATTTCTTCTGAGCGCAAAAATTTACAACTCTAACTCCTCCTAGAGCTTTAACTCCACATACTCCAAACTCGGCTCAGACACTCAAACTGTTCTGACTCGGTGTGCTGTATCTTTTCAGTCTGATCGGACTTACGGTTTTCCTAAAAATGACGATCAAAACCCCCAAAAACACCCATTGACTTAACATTGCGGAATGTTCAGATTTTCAAACTCCTCAACTGCCAAAAATTTAAATCTAAACTCCTTGAAGCCCTAGACTGAATCAAACTGCCATTCTATATACTATATGAGCCATTGAGACTCATTTAAACTAATAAACTAATCTATCTATGACACTTTTCTATCTACACTTAAACTATTAAACTCATAATAAATTAATAAACTCTAAACTTGAACTCTTAGACTCATTTAAACTTATAAACTCTAAACTCATAAACTCGTACACTTATAAACTCATACACTTATAAACTCATGAACTCTTACTCATTTAAACTTATAAACTCTAAACTCATAAACTCGTACACTTATAAACTCATGAATTCATAAACTTATGAACTCATAAATTAATAAACTTATAAACTCATACACTTATGAACTCATGAATTCATACACTTATGAACACAAACTCATGAATGAATAAACTATGAACTCTTACTCATTTAAACTTATAAACTCTTAACTTATAAACTCTAAACTCATAAACTCGTACACTTATAAACTCATGAATTCATAAACTTATGAATTCATGAAATCATAAACTCAAACTCGTACACTTATAAACTCATGAATTCATACACTTATGAACTCAAACTCATAAATTAATACTCTGAACTCTTACTCATTTAAACTTATAAACTGTAAACTCATAAACTCGTACACATAAACTCATAAACTTATAAACTCATGAATTCATACACTTATGAATTTTCATAAATTCATACACTTATGAACTTTTAAATTCATAAATAGTTCACCATAGCAACCACCCATAACACCCTAGCAACCAACCAAAATACCTTAAAACACCCTAGCAACACCATAGCAACCACCCAAAATACCCTAGAACACCCTAGCAACTGCCTAGCAACCCCCAGAACACCCTAGCAACTGCCTAGCAACCACCCAGAACACACTAGCAACCACCCAAAATACCTTAAATCACCCTAGCAACACCATAGCAACCACCCAAAATACCCTAGAACACCCTAGCAACCACCAGAACACCCTAGCAACTGCCTAGCAACCACCCAGAACACCCTAGCAACCACCCAAAATACCTTAAATCACCCTAGCAACACCATAGCAACCACCCAAAATACCCTAGAACACCCTAGCAACTGCCTAGCAACCACCCAGAACACCCTAACAACCACCCAATATACCTTAAAACACCCTAGCAACACCATAGCAACCACCCAAAATACCCTAGAACACCCTAGCAACTGCCTAGCAACCCCCAGAACACCCAAGCAACTGCCTAGCAACCACCCAGAACACCCTAGCAACCACCCAAAATACCTTAAATCACCCTAGCAACACCATAGCAACCACCCAAAATACCATAGAACACCCTAGCAACTGCCTAGCAACCACCCAGAACACCCTAACAACCACCCAAAATACCTTAAATCACCCTAGCAACACCATAGCAACCACCCAAAATACCCTAGAACACCCTAGCAACCACCAGAACACCCTAGCAACTGCCTAGCAACCACCCAGAACACCCTAGCAACCACCCAAAATACCTTAAATCACCCTAGCAACACCATAGCAACCACCCAAAATACCCTAGAACACCCTAGCAACTGCCTAGCAACCACCCAGAACACCCTAAGAACCACCCAAAATACCTTAAAACACCCTAGCAACAAAATAGCAACTACCCAAAATACCCTAGAACACCCTAGCAACTGCCTAGCAACCCCCAGAACACCCAAGCAACTGCCTAGCAACCACCCAGAACACCCTAGCAACCACCCAAAATACCTTAAATCACCCTAGCAACACCATAGCAACCACCCAAAATACCATAGAACACCCGAACAACTGCCTAGCAACCACCCAGAACACCCTAACAACCACCCAAAATACCTTAAATCACCCTAGCAACACCATAGCAACCACCCAAAATTCGCTAGAGCACCCTAGCAACTGCATAGCAACCCCCAGAACACCCTAGCAACTGCCTAGCAACCACCCAGAAAACCCTATCAACCACCCAAAATACCTTTAATCACCCTAGCAACACCATAGCAACGACCCAAAATACCCTAGAACACCCTAGCAACTGCCTAGCAACCCCAGAACACCCAAGCAACTGCCTAGCAACCACCCAGAACACCCTAGCAACCACCCAAAATACCTTAAATCACCCTAGCAACACCATAGCAACCACCCAAAATACCCTAGAACACCCTAGCAACGCCCTAGCAACCAACCAAAATACCTTAAATCACCCTAGCAACTGCCTAGCAACCACCCAGAACACCCTAGCAACCACCCAAAATACCTTACATCACCCCAGCAACACCATAGCAACCACCCAAAATACCCTAGAACACCCTAGCAACACCCTAGCAACCACCAGAACACCCTAGCAACCACCCAAAATACCTTAAATCACCCTAGCAACTGCCTAGCAACCACCCAGAACACACTAACAACCACCCAAAATACCTTAAAACACCCTAGCAACACCATAGCAACCACCCAAAATTCGCTAGAGCACCCTAGCAACTGCATAGCAACCCCCAGAATACCCTAGAAACTGCCTAGCAACCACCCAGAAAACCCTAGCAACCACCCAAAATACCTTAAATCACCCTAGCAACACCCTAGCAACACCTTAGCAACCACTAGAACACCCTAGCAACCACCTATAATACCTTAAAACACCCTAGCAACACCATAGCAACCACCCAGAACACCCTAGCAACCAATATAAACTTCAAACTACTTTAAAATTCAAACTAATTTAAACTTTAAACTAATTTAAACTATAAACTAATTTAAACTTCAAACTACAAACTTCAAACTACTTTAAACTTTAAACTAATTTAAACTTCTAACTACTTTAAACTTTAAACTAATTTAAACTTATTTAAACTTTAAACTAATTTAAACTATAAACTAATTTAAACTTCAAACTAATTTACACTTTAAACTAATTTACATATTAAACTAATGTAAACTTCAAACTAATTTAAACTTCTTTAAACTTTCTGGTCCAAACTTTCACAAGCCAACTTAAAGTTTGTCTCGACGAACTTTTTCTATTTATTATTCTTTTTCTTAACCAAAATTTTCTGACTGTAACTCGTCCTAGAGTTTTAACTCTACAAACTCCAAACTCGGGTCAGACCTTCAGACTGTTCTGACTCGAGTTGCTATATCTTTTCAGACTGATTTGACTTTCAGTTTTCTTAAAAATTAATATTAAAAACCATAAAAATCCCATTGACTTTCATTGCAACAGTTCAAATTGAGCCAAGGCTACGGTGGCCCAGTAGTGTACAACACAAAAATACTAAATCTAAACTCCCTGAAGCCCTATATTCAATTAAACAACCATTCTATATGTAGCCAATCTTTCTCTTTCTTTCTTTCTTTCTTTCTTTCTTTCTTTCTTTCTTTCTTTCTTTCTTTCTTTCTTTCTTTCTTTCTTTCTTTCTTTCTTTCTTTCTTTCTACTTAATCTATCTTTCTTTCTAACTAATCCATCTTTCTTTCTTTCTTTCTTTCTTTCTTTCTTTCTTTCTAACTAATTCATCTTTCTTTCTAACTAATCTATCTATCTTTATTTCTAACTAATATTTCTTTTTTCTGACAAATCCATCTTTCTTTCTAACTAATCTTTATTTATTTCTAACTAATCTTTCTTTCTTTTTAACTAATCTATCTATATTTCTTTTTTTCTAACTAATCTTTCTTTGTTTGTAACTAATCTATCTATCTTTCTTTGTTTCTAACTAATCTTTCTTTCTTTCTAACTAATCCATCTTTCTTCCTAACTAATATCTTTCTTTCTTTCTTTCTAACTAATCTATCTTTCTTTCTTTCTTTCTAACTAATCCATCTTTCTTTCTAACAAATCCATCTTTCTTTCTAACTAATCTTTCTTTCTTTCTAACTAATCTATCTATCTTTCTTTCTAACTAATCTATGTTTCTTTCTTTCTAACTAATCTATCTATCTTTCTTTCTTTCTAACTAATCTATCTTTCTTTCTAACAAATCTATCTTTCTTTCTTTCTAACTAATCTATCTTTCTTTCTTTCTAACTAATCTATCTATCTTTCTTTCTAACTAATCTATCTTTCTTTCTAACTAATCTATCTTTCTTTCTTTCTAACTAATCTATCTTTCTTTCTTTCTAACTAATCTATCTATCTTTCTTTCTAACTAATCTATCTATCTTTCTTTCTAACTAATTTATCTATCTTTCTTTCTTTCTAACTAATCTATCTATCTTTCTTTCTAACTAATCTATCTTTCTTTCTAACTAATCTATCTTTCTTTCTTTCTAACTTATCTATCTATCTTTCTTTCTAACTAATCTATCTATCTTTCTTTCTAACTAATCTATCTATCTTTTTTCTAACTAATCTATCTTTCTTTCTAACTAATCTATCTATCTGTCTATCTTTCTTTCTTTCTTTCTTTCTTTCTTTCTTTCTTTCTTTCTTTCTTTCTTTCTTTCTAACTAATCTTTCTTTTTTTCTAACAAATCAATCTTTCTTTCTAACTAATCTTTATTTCTTTCTAACTAATCTTTCTTTCTTTCTAACTAATCTCTCTATCTTTCTTTGTTTCTAACTAATCTTTCTTTCTTTCTAACCAATCCTTCTTTCTTTCTAACTAATCTATCTTTCTTTCTTTCTAACTAATCTATCTTTCTTTCTTTCTAACTAATCCATCTTTCTTTCTAACAAATTCATCTTTCTTTCTAACTAATCTTTCTTTCTTTCTAACTAATCTATCTATCTTTCTTTCTAACTAATCTATGTTTCTTTCTTTCTAACTAATCTATCTATCTTTCTTTCTTTCTAACTAATCTTTCTTTCTTTCTAACTAATCTTTCTTTCTTTCTAACTAATCTATCTTTCTTTCTAACTAATCTATCTTTCTTTCTTTCTAACTAATCTATCTTTCTTTCTTTCTAACTAATCTATCTATCTTTCTTTCTAACTAATTTATCTATCTTTCTTTCTTTCTAACTAATCTATCTTTCTTTCTTTCTAACTAATCTATCTATCTTTCTTTCTTTCTTTCTAAGTAATCTTTCTTTTTTTCTAACAAATCAATCTTTCTTTCTAAATAATCTTTATTTCTTTCTAACTAATCTTTCTTTCTTTCTAACTAATCTATCTATCTTTCTTTGTTTCTAACTAATCTTTCTTTTTTTCTAACAAATCAATCTTTCTTTCTAACTAATCCATCTTTCTTTCTAACTAATCCATCTTTCTTTCTAACTAATCCATCTTTCTTTCTAACTAATCCATCTTTCTTTCTAACTAATCCATCTTTCTTTCTAACTAATCTTTCTTTCTTTCTAACTAATCTTTCTTTCTTTCTAACTAGTCTATCTTTCTTTCTAACTAATCTATCTTTCTTTCTTTCTTTCTAACTAATCTTTCTTTCTAACTAATCTTTCTTTTATTGAAACCAATCTTTCTATCTATCTAACTAATCTTTCTTTTCTTTCTAACATATCGTTTTCTTTCTAACTATTCTTTCTTTCTAACTAATCCATCTATCAAACTTCAAATTATTTTAAACTTCTTCAAACTCTCTGGTCTGGCTTTCTCAAGCCAACTTAAAGTTTGTCTCATCAAACTTTTTTTCTAGTTAAGTTGGCTTGTGAAAGCCAACTTACTGAAATCCTATTTAAACTTATTATTATTCTTTTTCTTCTTTTTCTTAACCAAAATTTTCTGACTGCTACTCCTCCTAGAGCTTTAACTCTACAAACTCCAAACTCGGGTCAGACCTTCAGACTGTTCTGACTTAGTGTGCTATATCTTTTCAGACTGATTTGACTTTCAGATTTCTTAAAAATTAATATTAAAAATCATAAAAATCCCAATGACTTTCATTGCAACAGTTCAAATTGAGCCAAGGCTACGGTGGCCCAGCAGTGTACAACACAAAAACTCAAATCTAAACTCCCTGAAGCCCAAGACTCAATTAAACTACCATTCTATATGTACTAATGAACTTATCTATCTATCTATCTATCTATCTATCTATCTATCTATCTATCTATCTATCTATCTATCTATCTATCCATCTATCCATCTATCTATCTCTTTCTATCTATCTATCTATCTATCTATCCATCTATCCATCTATCTATCTATCTCTATCTCTATCAATCTCTATCTATCTATCTATCTATCTATCTATCTATCTATCTATCTATCTATCTATCTATCTATCTATCTATCTATCTATCTATATATCTATCTAATCTATCTTTCTTTCTTACTAACTAATCTATCTTTCTTTCTTTCTTTCTAACTAATCTTTCTTCTTTCTTTCTTTATTTCTTTCTTTCTTTCTAACTAATCTTTCTTCTTTCTTTCTTTCTTTCTAACTAATCTTTCTTCTTTCTTTCTAACTAATCTTTCTTCTTTCTTTCTGTCTTTCTTTCTTTCTAACTAATATTTCTTTTTTCTTTTTTTCTTACTAACTTATCTTTCTAACTAACTTATCTTTCTTCTTTCTTTCTTTCTTTCTAACTAATCTTTCTTCTTTCTTTCTTTCTTTCTTTCTTTCTTTCTTTCTTTCTAACTAATATTTCTTCTTTCTTTCTTTCTAACTAATATTTCTTCTTTCTAACTAATCTTTCTTCTTTCTTTCTAACTAATCTTTCTTTCTTTCTAACTAATCTTTCTTCTTTCTTTCTTTCTTTCTTTCTTTCTTTCTTTCTTTCTTTCTAATCTTTCTTCTTTCTTTCTTTCTTTCTTTCTTTCTAATCTTTCTTCTTTCTTTCTTTCTTTCTAACTAATCTTTCTTCTTTCTTTCTTTCTTTCTTTCTTTCTTTCTTTCTTTCTTTCTTTCTTTCTTTCTTTTTCTTTCTTTCTTTCTAACTAATCTTTCTTCTTTCTTTCTTTCTTTCTTTCTAACTAATCTTTCTTTCTTTCTTTCTTTCTTTCTTTCTAACTAATCTTTCTTTCTTTCTTTCTTTCTTTCTTTCTTTCTTTCTAACTAATCTTTCTTCTTTCTTTCTAACTAATCTTTCTTCTTTCTTTCTTTCTTTCTAACTAATCTTTCTTCTTTCTTTCTTTCTTTCTTTCTTTCTTTCTTTCTTTCTTTCTTTCTTTCTTTCTTTCTTTCTTTCTTTCTTTCTTTCTTTCTTTCTTTCTACAACACAAAAACTCAAATCTAAACTCCCTGAAGCCCAAGACTCAATTAAACTACCATTCTATATGTACTAATGAACTTATCTATCTATCTATCTATCTATCTATCTATCTATCTATCTATCTATCTATCTATCTATCTATCTATCTATCTATCTATCTATCTATCTATCTATCTATCTATCTATCCATCTATCCATCTATCTATCTCTTTCTATCTATCTATCTATCTATCCATCTATCCATCTATCCATCTATACATCTATCTATCTATATATCTATCTATCTATCTATCTATCTATCTATCTATCTCTATCTATCTATCTATCTATCTATCTATCTATCTATCTATCTATCTATCTATCTATCTATCTATCTATCTATCTATCTATCTAATCTATCTTTCTTTCTTACTAACTAATCTATCTTTCTTTCTTTCTTTCTAACTAATCTTTCTTCTTTCTTTCTTTATTTCTTTCTTTCTTTCTAACTAATCTTTCTTCTTTCTTTCTTTCTTTCTAACTAATCTTTCTTCTTTCTTTCTAACTAATCTTTCTTCTTTCTTTCTGTCTTTCTTTCTTTCTTTCTTTCTTTCTTTCTTTCTTTCTTTCTTTCTAACTAATCTTTCTTTCTTATTTAATTCTTTCTTTCTTTCTTTCTAATCTTTCTTCTTTCTTTCTTTCTAGCTAATCTTTCTTCTTTCTTTCTAACTAATCTTTCTTCTTTCTTTCTTTCTTTCTAACTCATCTTTCTTTCTTTCTTTCTTTTTCTTTCTTTCTTTCTAACTAATCTTTCTTCTTTCTTTCTTTCTTTCTAGCTAATCTTTCTTCTTTCTTTCTAACTAATTCTTTCTTTCTTTCTTTCTAACTAATCTTTCTTCTTTCTTTCTTTCTTTCTAGCCAATCTTTCTTCTTTCTTTCTAACTAATCTTTCTTCTTTCTTTCTTTCTTTCTAACTAATCTTTCTTCTTTCTTTCTTTCTTTCTAACTAATCTTTCTTATTTCTTTCTTTCTTTCTTTCTTTCTAACTAATCTTTCTTCTTTCTTTCTTTCTTTCTTTCTTTCTAACTAATCTTTCTTATTTCTTTCTTTCTTTCTTTCTTTCTAACTAATCTTTCTTCTTTCTTTCTTTCTTTCTAACTAATCTTCTTTCTTTCTTTCTTTCTTTCTTTCTTTCTAACTAATCTTTCTTCTTTCTTTCTTTCTTTCTTTCTTTCTTTCTTTCTTTCTTTTTCTTTCTTTCTTTCTAACTAATCTTTCTTCTTTCTTTCTTTCTTTCTAACTAATCTTTCTTCTTTCTTTCTTTCTTTCTAACTAATCTATCTTTCTTTATTTATAACTAATCTATCTTTCTTTCTAACTAATCTATCTTTCGTTGTTTCTCACTAATCTATCTTTCTTTCATTCTAACAAATCTATCTATCTTTCTTTCTAACTAATCTATCTTTCTTTTTTCTAACTAATCTTTCTTTCTTTCTAACAATCTATCTATCTTTCTTTCTAACTAATATTTCTTTCTTACTAATCTATCTTTCTTTCTAACTAATCTATCTATCTTTCTTTCTTTCTAACTAATCTTTCTTTCTTTCTAACGAATTTGTCTTTCTTTCTAACTAATCTATCTATCTTTTTTCTTTCTAACTAATCTATCTTTCTTTCTTTCTAACTAATCTATATATCTTTCTTTCTAACTAATCTATCTTTCTTTCTTTCTAACTAATCTATCTTTCTTTCTTTCTAACTAATCTTTCTTTCTTTCTATCTAATCTATCCATCTTTCTTTCTAACTAATCTTTCTTTCTAACTAATTCTTTCTTTCTTTCTTTCTAACTAATCTTTCTTCTTTCTTTCTTTCTTTCTTTCTTTCTAACTAATCTTTCTTTCTTTCTTTCTTTCTTTCTTTCTAACTAATCTTTCTTCTTTCTTTCTTTCTTTCTAGCTAATCTTTCTTCTTTCTTTCTAACTAATCTTTCTTCATTCTTTCTTTCTTTCTTTCTTTCTAACTAATCTTTCTTATTTCTTTCTTTCTTTCTTTGTTTCTAACTAATCTTTCTTCTTTCTTTCTTTCTTTCTTTCTTTCTAACTAATCTTTCTTCTTTCTTTCTTTCTTTCTTTCTTTCTTTCTTTCTTTCTTTCTTTCTTTCTTTTTCTTTCTTTCTTTCTAACTAATCTTTCTTCTTTCTTTCTTTCTAACTAATCTTTCTTCTTTCTTTCTTTCTTTCTAACTAATCTATCTTTCTTTATTTCTAACTAATCTATCTTTCTTTCTAACTAATCTATCTTTCGTTGTTTCTCACTAATCTATCTTTCTTTCATTCTAACAAATCTATCTATCTTTCTTTCTAACTAATCTATCTTTCTTTTTTCTAACTAATCTTTCTTTCTTTCTAACAATCTATCTATCTTTCTTTCTAACTAATATTTCTTTCTTACTAATCTATCTTTCTTTCTAACTAATCTATCTATCTTTCTTTCTTTCTAACTAATCTTTCTTTCTTTCTAACGAATTTGTCTTTCTTTCTAACTAATCTATCTATCTTTTTTCTTTCTAACTAATCTATCTTTCTTTCTTTCTAACTAATCTATCTATCTTTCTTTCTAACTAATCTATCTTTCTTTCTTTCTAACTAATCTATCTTTCTTTCTTTCTAACTAATCTTTCTTTCTTTCTTTCTAACTAATATTTCTTTCTTTCTTTCGAACTAATCTATCTTTCTTTCTAACTAATCTATCTTTCTTTCTAACTAACCTATCCATCTTTCTTTTTTAACTAATCTATCGTTCTTTCTTTCTAACTAATCTATCTATCTTTCTTTCTAACTAATCTCTTTCTTTCTAACTAATATATCTATCTTTCCTTCTAACTAATCTTTCTTTCTTTCTTTCTCACTAATCTATCTTTCTTTCATTCTAACAAATCTATCTATATTTCTTTCTAACTAATCTATCTTTTTTCTTTCTTTCTTTCTAACTAATCTTTCTTTCTTTCTTTCTTTCTAACTAATCTATCTTTCTTTCTAACTAATCTGTCTTTCTTTCTAACTAATCTGTCTTTCTTTCTAAATAATCTTTATTTCTTTCTAACTAATCTTTCTTTCTTTCTAACTAATCTATCTTTCTTTGTTTCTAACTAATCTTTCTTTCTTTCTAACTAATCCATCTTTCTTTCTTTCTAACTAATCCATCTTTCTTTCTAACTAATCCATCTTTTTTTCTAACTAATCCATCTTTCTTTCTTTCTAACTAATCTTTCTTTCTTTCTAACTAGTCTATCTTTCTTTCTAACTAATCTATCTTTCTTTCTTTTTTTCTAACTAATCTATCTATATAACTAATCTTTCTTTTCTTTCTTACGTATCATTTTCTTTTTAACTATTCTTTCTAACTAATCCATCTATCAAACTTCAAACTATTTTAAACTTCTTCAAACTCTCTGGTCTGGCTTTCTCAAGCCAACTTAAAGTTTGTCTCATCAAACTTTTTTTCTAGTTATTCTTTTTCTTCTTCTTTTTCTTAACCAAAATTTTCTGACTGCTACTCCTCCTAGAGCTTTAACTCTACAAACTCCAAACTCGGGTCAGACCTTCAGACTGTTCTGACTTAGTGTGCTATATCTTTTCAGACTGATTTGACTTTCAGATTTCTTAAAAATTAATATTAAAAATCATAAAAATCCCATTGACTTTCATTGCAACAGTTCAAATTGAGCCAAGGCTACGGTGGCCCAGCAGTGTACAACACAAAAACTCAAATCTAAACTCCCTGAAGCCCAAGACTCAATTAAACTACCATTCTATATGTACTAATGAACTTATCTATCTATCTATCTATCTATCTATCTATCTATCTATCTATCTATCTATCTATCTATCTATCTATCTATCTATCTCTTTCTATCTATCTATCTATCTATCTATCTATCTATCTATCTATCTATCTATCTATCTATCTATCTATCTATCTATCTATCTATCTATCTATCTATCTATCTATCTATCTATCTAATCTATCTTTCTTTCTTACTAACTAATCTATCTTTCTTTCTTTCTTTCTAACTAATCTTTCTTCTTTCTTTCTTTATTTCTTTCTTTCTTTCTAACTAATCTTTCTTCTTTCTTTCTTTCTTTCTTTCTAACTAATCTTTCTTCTTTCTTTCTAACTAATCTTTCTTCTTTCTTTCTGTCTTTCTTTCTTTCTAACTAATATTTATTTTTTCTTTTTTTCTTACTAACTAATCTATCTTTCTTTCTTTCTAACTAATCTTTCTTCTTTCTTTCTTTCTTTCTAACTAATCTTTCTTCTTTCTTTCTTTCTTTCTTTCTTTCTTTCTTTCTTTCTTTCTTTCTTTCTTTCTAACTAATATTTCTTCTTTCTTTCTTTCTAACTAATATTTCTTCTTTCTAACTAATCTTTCTTCTTTCTTTCTAACTAATCTTTCTTTCTTTCTAACTAATCTTTCTTTCTTTCTAACTAATCTTTCTTCTTTCTTTCTTTCTTTCTTTCTTTCTTTCTTTCTTTCTTTCTTTCTTTCTTTCTTTCTTTCTTTCTTTCTTTCTTTCTTTCTAACTAATCTTTCTTCTTTCTTTCTTTCTAACTAATCTTTCTTTCTTTCTTTCTTTCTTTCTTTCTTTCTTTCTTTCTTTCTTTCTTTCTTTCTTTCTTTCTTTCTTTCTTTTTCTTTCTTTCTTTCTAACTAATCTTTCTTCTTTCTTTCTTTCTTTCTAACTAATCTTTCTTCTTTCTTTCTTTCTTTCTAACTAATCTTTCTTTCTTTCTTTCTTTCTAACTAATCTTTCTTCTTTCTTTCTTTCTAACTAATCTTTCTTCTTTCTTTCTTTCTTTCTTTCTTTCTTTCTTTCTTTCTTTCTTTCTTTCTTTCTTTCTTTCTTTCTAACTAATCTTTCTTCTTTCTTTCTAACTAATCTTTCTTCTTTCTTTCTTTCTTTCTTTCTTTCTTTCTTTCTTTCTTTCTTTCTTTCTTTCTTTCTTTCTTTCTAACTAATCTTTCTTCTTTCTTTCTTTCTAACTAATCTTTCTTCTTTCTTTCTTTCTAACTAATCTTTCTTCTTTCTTTCTTTCTTTCTTTCTTTCTTTCTTTCTTTCTTTCTTTCTTTCTTTCTTTCTTTCTAACTAATCTTTCTTCTTTCTTTCTAACTAATCTTTCTTCTTTCTTTCTTTCTTTCTTTCCTTCTTTCTTTCTTTCTTTCTTTCTTTCTTTCTTTCTTTCTTTCTTTCTTTCTTTCTTTCTTTCTTTCTTTCTTTCTTTCTTTCTTTCTTTCTAACTAATCTTTCTTCTTTCTTTCTTTCTTTCTTTCTTTCTTTCTTTTTCTTTCTTTCTTTCTAACTAATCTTTCTTCTTTCTTTCTTTCTTTCTAACTAATCTTTCTTCTTTCTTTCTTTCTAACTATTCTTTCTTCTTTCTTTCTTTCTTTCTTTCTTTCTTTCTTTCTTTCTTTCTTTCTTTCTTTCTAACTAATCTTTCTTTCTAACTAATTCTTTCTTTCTTTCTTTCTAACTAATCTTTCTTCTTTCTTTCTTTCTTTCTTTCTTTCTTTCTTTCTTTTTCTTTCTTTCTTTCTTTCTTTCTTTCTTTCTTTCTTTCTTTCTTTCTTTCTTTCTAACTAATATTTCTTCTTTCTTTCTTTCTTTCTTTCTTTCTTTCTTTCTAACTAATATTTCTTCTTTCTTTCTTTCTTTCTTTCTTTCTTTCTTTCTTTCTTTCTTTCTTTCTAACTAATATTTCTTCTTTCTTTCTAACTAATATTTCTTCTTTCTTTCTTTCTAACTAATCTTTCTTTCTTTCTTTCTAAGTAATCTTTCTTTCTTTCTTTCTTTCTTTCTTACTAATCTTTCTTCTTTCTTTCTTTCTTTCTTTCTTTCTTTCTTTCTTTCTTTCTTTCTTTCTTTCTTTCTTTCTTTCTTTCTTTCTTTCTTTCTTTCTAACTAATCTTTCTTCTTTCTTTCTTTCTTTCTTTCTTTCTTTCTTTCTTTCTTTCTTTCTTTCTAACTAATCTTTCTTCTTTCTTTCTTTCTTTCTTTCTTTCTAACTAATCTTTCTAACTAATTATTTCTTTCTTTCTTTCTAACTAATCTTTCTTCTTTCTTTCTTTCTTTCTTTCTTTCTTTCTTTCTTTCTTTCTTTCTTTCTTTCTTTCTTTCTTTCTTTCTTTCTTTCTTTCTTTCTTTCTAACTAATCTTTCTTTCTAACTAATTCTTTCTTTCTTTCTAACTAATCTTTCTTCTTTCTTTCTTTCTTTCTTTCTTTCTTTCTTTCTTTCTTTCTTTCTAACTAATATTTCTTCTTTCTTTCTTTCTTTCTTTCTTTCTAACTAATATTTCTTTCTTTCTTTCTTTCTTTCTTTCTTTCTTTCTTTCTTTCTTTCTTTCTAACTAATATTTCTTCTTTCTTTCTAACTAATATTTCTTCTTTCTAACTAATCTTTCTTCTTTCTTTCTAACTAATCTTTCTTTCTTTCTAACTAATCTTTCTTTCTTTCTAACTAATCTTTCTTCTTTCTTTCTAACTAATCTTTCTTCTTTCTTTCTAACTAATCTTTCTTCTTTCTTTCTTTCTTTCTTTCTTTCTTTCTTTCTTTCTTTCTTTCTTTCTAACTAATCTTTCTTCTTTCTTTCTTTCTTTCTTTCTTTCTTTCTTTTTCTTTCTTTCTTTCTAACTAATCTTTCTTCTTTCTTTCTTTCTTTCTAACTAATCTTTCTTCTTTCTTTCTTTCTTTCTAACTAATCTTTCTTCTTTCTTTCTTTCTTTCTTTCTTTCTTTCTTTCTTTCTTTCTTTCTTTCTTTCTTTCTTTCTTTCTTTCTAACTAATCTTTCTTCTTTCTTTCTTTCTTTCTAACTAATCTTTCTTCTTTCTTTCTTTCTTTCTTTCTTTCTAACTAATCTTTCTTTCTTTCTTTCTTTCTAACTAATCTTTCTTTCTTTCTTTCTTTCTTTCTTTCTTTCTTTCTTTCTTTCTTTCTTTCTAACTAATCTTTCTTCTTTCTTTCTAACTAATCTTTCTTCTTTCTTTCTAACTAATCTTTCTTCTTTCTTTCTTTCTTTCTTTCTTTCTTTCTTTCTTTCTTTCTTTCTTTCTTTCTTTCTTTCTTTCTTTCTTTCTTTCTTTCTTTCTTTCTTTCTTTCTAACTAATCTTTCTTATTTCTTTCTTTCTTTCTAACTAATCTTTCTTTTTTCTTTCTTTCTTTCTTTCTTTCTTTCTTTCTTTCTTTCTTTCTTTCTTTCTTTCTTTCTTTCTTTCTTTCTTTCTTTCTTTCTAACTAATATTTCTTCTTTCTTTCTTTCTAACTAATATTTCTTCTTTCTAACTAATCTTTCTTCTTTCTTTCTAACTAATCTTTCTTTCTTTCTAACTAATCTTTCTTTCTTTCTAACTAATCTTTCTTCTTTCTTTCTTTCTTTCTTTTCTAACTAATCTTTCTTCTTTCTTTCTTTCTTTCTAACTAATCTTTCTTCTTTCTTTCTTTCTTTCTTTCTTTCTTTCTTTCTTTCTTTCTTTCTTTCTTTTTCTTTCTTTCTTTCTAACTAATCTTTCTTCTTTCTTTCTTTCTAACTAATCTTTCTTCTTTCTTTCTTTCTTTCTAACTAATCTTTCTTTCTTTCTTTCTAACTAATCTTTCTTTCTTTCTTTCTTTCTTTCTTTCTAACTAATCTTTCTTCTTTCTTTCTAACTAATCTTTCTTCTTTATTTCTAACTAATCTTTCTTCTTTCTTTCTTTCTTTCTTTCTTTCTTTCTTTCTTTCTTTCTTTCTTTCTTTCTTTCTTTCTTTCTTTCTTTCTTTCTTTCTAACTAATCTTTCTTCTTTCTTTCTTTCTTTCTTTCTTTCTTTCTTTCTTTCTTTCTTTCTTTCTTTCTTTCTTTCTTACTAATCTTTCTTCTTTCTTTCTTTCTTTCTTTCTTTCTAACTAATCTTTCTTTTTTCTTTCTTTCTTTCTTTCTTTCTTTCTTTCTTTCTTTCTTTCTTTCTTTCTTTCTTTCTAACTAATCTTTCTTCTTTCTTTCTTTCTTTCTTTCTTTTTCTTTCTTTCTTTCTAACTAATCTTTCTTCTTTCTTTCTTTCTTTCTTTCTAACTAATCTTTCTTCTTTCTTTCTTTCTTTCTTTCTTTCTTTCTTTCTTTCTTTCTTTCTTTCTTTCTTTCTTTCTTTCTTTCTTTCTTTCTAACTATTCTTTCTTCTTTCTTTCTTTCTTTCTTTCTAACTAATCTTTCTTCTTTCTTTCTAACTAATCTTTCTTTCTTTCTTTCTAACTAATCTTTCTTCTTTCTTTCTTTCTAACTAATCTTTCTTCTTTCTTTCTTTCTTTCTTTCTAACTAATCTTTCTTCTTTCTTTCTTTCTTTCTTTCTTTCTTTCTTTCTTTCTAACTAATCTTTCTTCTTTCTTTCTTTCTTTCTTTCTTTTTCTTTCTTTCTTTCTAACTAATCTTTCTTCTTTCTTTCTTTCTAACTAATCTTTCTTCTTTCTTTCTTTCTAACTATTCTTTCTTCTTTCTTTCTTTCTTTCTTTCTTTCTTTCTTTCTTTCTTTCTAACTAATCTTTCTTTCTAACTAATTCTTTCTTTCTTTCTTTCTAACTAATCTTTCTTCTTTCTTTCTTTCTTTCTAACTAATCTTTCTTCTTTCTTTCTTTCTTTCTTTCTTTCTTTCTTTCTTTCTTTCTTTCTTTCTTTCTTTCTTCCTTTCTTTCTTTCTTTCTTTTCTTTCTTTTTCTTTCTTTCTTTCTAACTAATCTTTCTTCTTTCTTTCTTTCTTTCTAACTAATCTTTCTTCTTTCTTTCTTTCTTTCTAACTAATCTTTCTTTCTTTCTTTCTAACTAATCTTTCTTCTTTCTTTCTTTCTAACTAATCTTTCTTTCTTTCTTTCTTTCTTTCTTTCTAACTAATCTTTCTTTCTTTCTTTCTTTCTTTCTTTCTTTCTTTCTTTCTTTCTTTCTTTCTTTCTTTCTTTCTTTCTAACTAATCTTTCTTTCTTTCTAACTAATCTTTCTTCTTTCTTTCTAACTAATCTTTCTTCTTTCTTTCTAACTAATCTTTCTTCTTTCTTTCTTTCTTTCTTTCTTTCTTTCTTTCTTTCTTTCTTTCTTTCTTTCTAACTAATCTTTCTTCTTTCTTTCTTTCTTTCTTTCTTTCTTTCTTTCTTTCTTTCTTTCTTTCTTTCTTTCTAACTAATCTTTCTTTCTAACTAATTCTTTCTTTCTTTCTTTCTAACTAATCTTTCTTCTTTCTTTCTTTCTTTCCAACTAATATTTCTTCTTTCTTTCTTTCTTTCTAACTAATCTTTCTTTCTAACTAATTCTTTCTTTCTTTCTTTCTAACTAATCTTTCTTCTTTCTTTCTTTCTTTCTAACTAATATTTCTTCTTTCTTTCTTTCTTTCTTTCTTTCTTTCTTTCTAACTAATCTTTCTTCTTTCTTTCTTTCTTTCTTTCTTTCTTTCTTTCTTTCTTTCTTTTTCTTTCTTTCTTTCTAACTAATCTTTCTTCTTTCTTTCTTTCTTTCTAACTAATCTTTCTTCTTTCTTTCTTTCTTTCTAACTAATCTTTCTTCTTTCTTTCTTTCTTTCTTTCTTTCTTTCTTTCTTTCTTTCTTTCTTTCTTTCTTTCTTTCTTTCTTTCTTTCTTTCTTTTTCTTTCTTTCTTTCTAACTAATCTTTCTTCTTTCTTTCTTTCTTTCTAACTAATCTTTCTTCTTTCTTTCTTTCTTTCTTTCTTTCTAACTAATCTTTCTTTCTTTCTTTCTTTCTTTCTAACTAATCTTTCTTTCTTTCTTTCTTTCTTTCTTTCTTTCTTTCTTTCTTTCTAACTAATCTTTCTTCTTTCTTTCTAACTAATCTTTCTTCTTTCTTTCTAACTAATCTTTCTTCTTTCTTTCTTTCTTTCTTTCTTTCTTTCTTTCTAACTAATCTTTCTTATTTCTTTCTTTCTTTCTAACTAATCTTTCTTTTTTCTTTCTTTCTTTCTTTCTTTCTTTCTTTCTTTCTTTCTTTCTTTCTTTCTTTCTTTCTTTCTTTCTAACTAATATTTCTTCTTTCTTTCTTTCTAACTAATATTTCTTCTTTCTAACTAATCTTTCTTCTTTCTTTCTAACTAATCTTTCTTTCTTTCTAACTAATCTTTCTTTCTTTCTAACTAATCTTTCTTCTTTCTTTCTTTCTTTCTTTCTTTTCTAACTAATCTTTCTTCTTTCTTTCTTTCTTTCTAACTAATCTTTCTTCTTTCTTTCTTTCTTTCTTTCTTTCTTTCTTTCTTTCTTTCTTTCTTTCTTTTTCTTTCTTTCTTTCTAACTAATCTTTCTTCTTTCTTTCTTTCTAACTAATCTTTCTTCTTTCTTTCTTTCTTTCTAACTAATCTTTCTTTCTTTCTTTCTAACTAATCTTTCTTTCTTTCTTTCTTTCTTTCTTTCTTTCTAACTAATCTTTCTTCTTTCTTTCTAACTAATCTTTCTTCTTTATTTCTAACTAATCTTTCTTCTTTCTTTCTTTCTTTCTTTCTTTCTTTCTTTCTTTCTTTCTTTCTTTCTTTCTTTCTTTCTTTCTTTCTTTCTTTCTTTCTTTCTAACTAATCTTTCTTCTTTCTTTCTTTCTTTCTTTCTTTCTTTCTTTCTTTCTTTCTTTCTTACTAATCTTTCTTCTTTCTTTCTTTCTTTCTTTCTAACTAATCTTTCTTTTTTCTTTCTTTCTTTCTTTCTTTCTTTCTTTCTTTCTTTCTTTCTTTCTTTCTAACTAATCTTTCTTCTTTCTTTCTTTCTTTCTTTCTTTCTTTCTTTCTTTTTCTTTCTTTCTTTCTAACTAATCTTTCTTCTTTCTTTCTTTCTTTCTTTCTTTCTAACTAATCTTTCTTCTTTCTTTCTTTCTTTCTTTCTTTCTTTCTTTCTTTCTTTCTTTCTTTCTTTCTTTCTTTCTTTCTTTCTAACTATTCTTTCTTCTTTCTTTCTTTCTTTCTTTCTAACTAATCTTTCTTCTTTCTTTCTAACTAATCTTTCTTTCTAACTAATCTTTCTTCTTTCTTTCTTTCTTTCTTTCTTTTTCTTTCTTTCTTTCTAACTAATCTTTCTTCTTTCTTTCTTTCTTTCTAACTAATCTTTCTTCTTTCTTTCTTTCTTTCTAACTAATCTTTCTTCTTTCTTTCTTTCTTTCTTTCTTTCTTTCTTTCTTTCTTTCTTTCTTTCTTTCTTTCTTTTTCTTTCTTTCTTTCTAACTAATCTTTCTTCTTTCTTTCTTTCTTTCTAACTAATCTTTCTTCTTTCTTTCTTTCTTTCTTTCTTTCTAACTAATCTTTCTTTCTTTCTTTCTTTCTAACTAATCTTTCTTTCTTTCTTTCTTTCTTTCTTTCTTTCTTTCTTTCTTTCTAACTAATCTTTCTTCTTTCTTTCTAACTAATCTTTCTTCTTTCTTTCTAACTAATCTTTCTTCTTTCTTTCTTTCTTTCTTTCTTTCTTTCTTTCTTTCTTTCTTTCTTTCTAACTAATCTTTCTTATTTCTTTCTTTCTTTCTAACTAATCTTTCTTTTTTCTTTCTTTCTTTCTTTCTTTCTTTCTTTCTTTCTTTCTTTCTTTCTTTCTTTCTTTCTTTCTTTCTTTCTTTCTAACTAATATTTCTTCTTTCTTTCTTTCTAACTAATATTTCTTCTTTCTAACTAATCTTTCTTCTTTCTTTCTAACTAATCTTTCTTTCTTTCTAACTAATCTTTCTTTCTTTCTAACTAATCTTTCTTCTTTCTTTCTTTCTTTCTTTTCTAACTAATCTTTCTTCTTTCTTTCTTTCTTTCTAACTAATCTTTCTTCTTTCTTTCTTTCTTTCTTTCTTTCTTTCTTTCTTTCTTTCTTTCTTTCTTTCTTTTTCTTTCTTTCTTTCTAACTAATCTTTCTTCTTTCTTTCTTTCTAACTAATCTTTCTTCTTTCTTTCTTTCTTTCTAACTAATCTTTCTTTCTTTCTTTCTAACTAATCTTTCTTTCTTTCTTTCTTTCTTTCTTTCTTTCTTTCTTTCTAACTAATCTTTCTTCTTTCTTTCTAACTAATCTTTCTTCTTTATTTCTAACTAATCTTTCTTCTTTCTTTCTTTCTTTCTTTCTTTCTTTCTTTCTTTCTTTCTTTCTAACTAATCTTTCTTCTTTCTTTCTTTCTTTCTTTCTTTCTTTCTTTCTTTCTTTCTTTCTTTCTTACTAATCTTTCTTCTTTCTTTCTTTCTTTCTTTCTAACTAATCTTTCTTTTTTCTTTCTTTCTTTCTTTCTTTCTTTCTTTCTTTCTTTCTTTCTTTCTTTCTTTCTTTCTAACTAATCTTTCTTCTTTCTTTCTTTCTTTCTTTCTTTCTTTTTCTTTCTTTCTTTCTAACTAATCTTTCTTCTTTCTTTCTTTCTTTCTTTCTAACTAATCTTTCTTCTTTCTTTCTTTCTTTCTTTCTTTCTTTCTTTCTTTCTAACTATTCTTTCTTCTTTCTTTCTTTCTTTCTTTCTAACTAATCTTTCTTCTTTCTTTCTAACTAATCTTTCTTTCTTTCTTTCTAACTAATCTTTCTTCTTTCTTTCTTTCTAACTAATCTTTCTTCTTTCTTTCTTTCTTTCTTTCTAACTAATCTTTCTTCTTTCTTTCTTTCTTTCTTTCTTTCTTTCTAACTAATCTTTCTTCTTTCTTTCTTTCTTTCTTTCTTTTTCTTTCTTTCTTTCTAACTAATCTTTCTTCTTTCTTTCTTTCTAACTAATCTTTCTTCTTTCTTTCTTTCTAACTATTCTTTCTTCTTTCTTTCTTTCTTTCTTTCTTTCTTTCTTTCTTTCTTTCTAACTAATCTTTCTTTCTAACTAATTCTTTCTTTCTTTCTTTCTAACTAATCTTTCTTCTTTCTTTCTTTCTTTCTTTCTTTCTTTCTTTCTTTCTTTCTTTCTTTCTTTCTTTCTTTCTTTCTTTCTTTTCTTTCTTTTTCTTTCTTTCTTTCTAACTAATCTTTCTTCTTTCTTTCTTTCTTTCTAACTAATCTTTCTTCTTTCTTTCTTTCTTTCTAACTAATCTTTCTTTCTTTCTTTCTTTCTAACTAATCTTTCTTCTTTCTTTCTTTCTAACTAATCTTTCTTTCTTTCTTTCTTTCTTTCTTTCTTTCTTTCTTTCTTTCTTTCTTTCTTTCTTTCTTTCTAACTAATCTTTCTTCTTTCTTTCTAACTAATCTTTCTTCTTTCTTTCTAACTAATCTTTCTTCTTTCTTTCTTTCTTTCTTTCTTTCTTTCTTTCTTTCTTTCTTTCTTTCTTTCTTTCTTTCTTTCTTTCTTTCTTTCCTTCTAACTAATCTTTCTTCTTTCTTTCTTTCTTTCTTTCTTTCTTTTTCTTTCTTTCTTTCTAACTAATCTTTCTTCTTTCTTTCTTTCTTTCTAACTAATCTTTCTTCTTTCTTTCTTTCTAACTATTCTTTCTTCTTTCTTTCTTTCTTTCTTTCTTTCTTTCTTTCTTTCTTTCTTGCTTTCTTTCTTTCTTTCTTTCTAACTAATCTTTCTTTCTAACTAAATCTTTTTTTCTTTCTTTCTAACTAATCTTTCTTCTTTCTTTCTTTCTTTCTTTCTTTCTTTCTTTCTTTCTTTCTTTTTCTTTCTTTCTTTCTTTCTTTCTAACTAATCTTTCTTTCTTTCTAACTAATCTTTCTTCTTTCTTTCTAACTAATCTTTCTTCTTTCTTTCTAACTAATCTTTCTTCTTTCTTTCTTTCTTTCTTTCTTTCTTTCTTTCTTTCTTTCTAACTAATCTTTCTTCTTTCTTTTTTTCTTTTTTTTCTTTCTTTCTTTTTCTTTCTTTCTTTCTAACTAATCTTTCTTCTTTCTTTCTTTCTTTCTAACTAATCTTTCTTCTTTCTTTCTTTCTTTCTAACTAATCTTTCTTCTTTCTTTCTTTCTTTCTTTCTTTCTTTCTTTCTTTCTTTTTCTTTCTTTCTTTCTAACTAATCTTTCTTCTTTCTTTCTTTCTTTCTAACTAATCTTTCTTCTTTCTTTCTTTCTTTCTTTCTAACTAATCTTTCTTTCTTTCTTTCTTTCTAACTAATCTTTCTTTCTTTCTTTCTTTCTTTCTTTCTTTCTTTCTTTCTTTCTTTCTTTCTTTCTAACTAATCTTTCTTCTTTCTTTCTAACTAATCTTTCTTCTTTCTTTCTAACTAATCTTTCTTCTTTCTTTCTTTCTTTCTTTCTTTCTTTCTTTCTTTCTTTCTTTCTTTCTTTCTTTCTTTCTTTCTTTCTTTCTTTCTTTCTAACTAATCTTTCTTATTTCTTTCTTTCTTTCTAACTAATCTTTCTTTTTTCTTTCTTTCTTTCTTTCTTTCTTTCTTTCTTTCTTTCTTTCTTTCTTTCTTTCTTTCTTTCTTTCTTTCTTTCTTTCTTTCTTTCTAACTAATATTTCTTCTTTCTTTCTATCTAACTAATATTTCTTCTTTCTAACTAATCTTTCTTCTTTCTTTCTAACTAATCTTTCTTTCTTTCTAACTAATCTTTCTTTCTTTCTAACTAATCTTTCTTCTTTCTTTCTTTCTTTCTTTTCTAACTAATCTTTCTTCTTTCTTTCTTTCTTTCTTTCTAACTAATCTTTCTTCTTTCTTTCTTTCTTTCTTTCTTTCTTTCTTTCTTTCTTTCTTTCTTTCTTTTTCTTTCTTTCTTTCTAACTAATCTTTCTTCTTTCTTTCTTTCTAACTAATCTTTCTTCTTTCTTTCTTTCTTTCTAACTAATCTTTCTTTCTTTCTTTCTAACTAATCTTTCTTTCTTTCTTTCTTTCTTTCTTTCTTTCTAACTAATCTTTCTTCTTTCTTTCTAACTAATCTTTCTTCTTTATTTCTAACTAATCTTTCTTCTTTCTTTCTTTCTTTCTTTCTTTCTTTCTTTCTTTCTTTCTTTCTTTCTTTCTTTCTTTCTTTCTTTCTTTCTTTCTTTCTTTCTAACTAATCTTTCTTCTTTCTTTCTTTCTTTCTTTCTTTCTTTCTTTCTTTCTTTCTTACTAATCTTTCTTCTTTCTTTCTTTCTTTCTTTCTTTCTAACTAATCTTTCTTTTTTCTTTCTTTCTTTCTTTCTTTCTTTCTTTCTTTCTTTCTTTCTTTCTTTCTTTCTTTCTTTCTTTCTTTCTTTCTAACTAATATTTCTTCTTTCTTTCTTTCTAACTAATATTTCTTCTTTCTAACTAATCTTTCTTCTTTCTTTCTAACTAATCTTTCTTTCTTTCTAACTAATCTTTCTTTCTTTCTAACTAATCTTTCTTCTTTCTTTCTTTCTTTCTTTTCTAACTAATCTTTCTTCTTTCTTTCTTTCTTTCTAACTAATCTTTCTTCTTTCTTTCTTTCTTTCTTTCTTTCTTTCTTTCTTTTTCTTTCTTTCTTTCTAACTAATCTTTCTTCTTTCTTTCTTTCTAACTAATCTTTCTTCTTTCTTTCTTTCTTTCTAACTAATCTTTCTTTCTTTCTTTCTAACTAATCTTTCTTTCTTTCTTTCTTTCTTTCTTTCTTTCTAACTAATCTTTCTTCTTTCTTTCTAACTAATCTTTCTTCTTTATTTCTAACTAATCTTTCTTCTTTCTTTCTTTCTTTCTTTCTTTCTTTCTTTCTTTCTTTCTTTCTTTCTTTCTAACTAATCTTTCTTCTTTCTTTCTTTCTTTCTTTCTTTCTTTCTTTCTTTCTTACTAATCTTTCTTCTTTCTTTCTTTCTTTCTTTCTAACTAATCTTTCTTTTTTCTTTCTTTCTTTCTTTCTTTCTTTCTTTCTTTCTTTCTTTCTTTCTTTCTTTCTTTCTTTCTTTCTTTCTTTCTTTCTTTCTTTCTTTCTTTCTTTCTTTCTTTCTTTCTTTCTAACTAATCTTTCTTCTTTCTTTCTTTCTTTCTTTCTTTCTTTCTTTCTTTCTTTCTAACTAATCTTTCTTCTTTCTTTCTTTCTTTCTTTCTTTCTTTCTTTCTTTCTTTCTTTCTTTCTTTCTTTCTAACTATTCTTTCTTCTTTCTTTCTTTCTTTCTTTCTAACTAATCTTTCTTCTTTCTTTCTAACTAATCTTTCTTTCTTTCTTTCTAACTAATCTTTCTTCTTTCTTTCTTTCTAACTAATCTTTCTTCTTTCTTTCTTTCTTTCTTTCTAACTAATCTTTCTTCTTTCTTTCTTTCTTTCTTTCTTTCTTTCTTTCTTTCTAACTAATCTTTCTTCTTTCTTTCTTTCTTTCTTTCTTTCTTTTTCTTTCTTTCTTTCTAACTAATCTTTCTTCTTTCTTTCTTTCTAACTAATCTTTCTTCTTTCTTTCTTTCTAACTATTCTTTCTTCTTTCTTTCTTTCTTTCTTTCTTTCTTTCTTTCTAACTAATCTTTCTTTCTAACTAATTCTTTCTTTCTTTCTTTCTAACTAATCTTTCTTCTTTCTTTCTTTCTTTCTAACTAATCTTTCTTCTTTCTTTCTTTCTTTCTTTCTTTCTTTCTTTCTTTCTTTCTTTCTTTCTTTCTTTCTTTCTTTCTTTCTTCCTTTCTTTCTTTCTTTCTTTCTTTCTTTCTTTTCTTTCTTTTTCTTTCTTTCTTTCTAACTAATCTTTCTTCTTTCTTTCTTTCTTTCTAACTAATCTTTCTTCTTTCTTTCTTTCTTTCTAACTAATCTTTCTTTCTTTCTTTCTAACTAATCTTTCTTCTTTCTTTCTTTCTAACTAATCTTTCTTTCTTTCTTTCTAACTAATCTTTCTTTCTTTCTTTCTTTCTTTCTTTCTTTCTTTCTTTCTTTCTTTCTTTCTTTCTAACTAATCTTTCTTTCTTTCTAACTAACCTTTCTTCTTTCTTTCTAACTAATCTTTCTTCTTTCTTTCTAACTAATCTTTCTTCTTTCTTTCTTTCTTTCTTTCTTTCTTTCTTTCTTTCTTTCTTTCTTTCTTTCTTTCTTTCTTTCTTTCTTTCTAACTAATCTTTCTTCTTTCTTTCTTTCTTTCTTTCTTTCTTTTTCTTTCTTTCTTTCTAACTAATCTTTCTTCTTTCTTTCTTTCTTTCTAACTAATCTTTCTTCTTTCTTTCTTTCTTTCTAACTAATCTTTCTTCTTTCTTTCTTTCTTTCTTTCTTTCTTTCTTTCTTTCTTTCTTTCTTTCTTTCTTTCTTTTTCTTTCTTTCTTTCTAACTAATCTTTCTTCTTTCTTTCTTTCTTTCTAACTAATCTTTCTTCTTTCTTTCTTTCTTTCTTTCTTTCTAACTAATCTTTCTTTCTTTCTTTCTTTCTAACTAATCTTTCTTTCTTTCTTTCTTTCTTTCTTTCTTTCTTTCTTTCTTTCTTTCTAACTAATCTTTCTTCTTTCTTTCTAACTAATCTTTCTTCTTTCTTTCTAACTAATCTTTCTTCTTTCTTTCTTTCTTTCTTTCTTTCTTTCTTTCTTTCTTTCTTTCTAACTAATCTTTCTTATTTCTTTCTTTCTTTCTAACTAATCTTTCTTTTTTCTTTCTTTCTTTCTTTCTTTCTTTCTTTCTTTCTTTCTTTCTTTCTTTCTTTCTTTCTTTCTTTCTTTCTTTCTTTCTTTCTTTCTTTCTAACTAATATTTCTTCTTTCTTTCTTTCTAACTAATATTTCTTCTTTCTAACTAATCTTTCTTCTTTCTTTCTAACTAATCTTTCTTTCTTTCTAACTAATCTTTCTTTCTTTCTAACTAATCTTTCTTCTTTCTTTCTTTCTTTCTTTTCTAACTAATCTTTCTTCTTTCTTTCTTTCTTTCTAACTAATCTTTCTTCTTTCTTTCTTTCTTTCTTTCTTTCTTTCTTTCTTTCTTTCTTTCTTTCTTTTTCTTTCTTTCTTTCTAACTAATCTTTCTTCTTTCTTTCTTTCTAACTAATCTTTCTTCTTTCTTTCTTTCTTTCTAACTAATCTTTCTTTCTTTCTTTCTAACTAATCTTTCTTTCTTTCTTTCTTTCTTTCTTTCTTTCTTTCTAACTAATCTTTCTTCTTTCTTTCTAACTAATCTTTCTTCTTTATTTCTAACTAATCTTTCTTCTTTCTTTCTTTCTTTCTTTCTTTCTTTCTTTCTTTCTTTCTTTCTTTCTTTCTTTCTTTCTTTCTTTCTTTCTAACTAATCTTTCTTCTTTCTTTCTTTCTTTCTTTCTTTCTTTCTTTCTTTCTTACTAATCTTTCTTCTTTCTTTCTTTCTTTCTTTCTAACTAATCTTTCTTTTTTCTTTCTTTCTTTCTTTCTTTCTTTCTTTCTTTCTTTCTTTCTTTCTTTCTTTCTTTCTTTCTTTCTTTCTTTCTAACTAATCTTTCTTCTTTCTTTCTTTCTTTCTTTCTTTCTTTTTCTTTCTTTCTTTCTAACTAATCTTTCTTCTTTCTTTCTTTCTTTCTTTCTAACTAATCTTTCTTCTTTCTTTCTTTCTTTCTTTCTTTCTTTCTTTCTTTCTTTCTTTCTTTCTAACTATTCTTTCTTCTTTCTTTCTTTCTTTCTTTCTAACTAATCTTTCTTCTTTCTTTCTAACTAATCTTTCTTTCTTTCTTTCTAACTAATCTTTCTTCTTTCTTTCTTTCTAACTAATCTTTCTTCTTTCTTTCTTTCTTTCTTTCTAACTAATCTTTCTTCTTTCTTTCTTTCTTTCTTTCTTTCTTTCTTTCTTTCTTTCTTTCTTTCTTTCTAACTAATCTTTCTTCTTTCTTTCTTTCTTTCTTTCTTTCTTTTTCTTTCTTTCTTTCTAACTAATCTTTCTTCTTTCTTTCTTTCTAACTAATCTTTCTTCTTTCTTTCTTTCTTTCTAACTATTCTTTCTTCTTTCTTTCTTTCTTTCTTTCTTTCTTTCTTTCTTTCTAACTAATCTTTCTTTCTAACTAATTCTTTCTTTCTTTCTTTCTAACTAATCTTTCTTCTTTCTTTCTTTCTTTCTTTCTTTCTTTCTTTCTTTCTTTCTTTCTTTCTTTCTTTCTTCCTTTCTTTCTTTCTTTCTTTCTTTTCTTTCTTTTTCTTTCTTTCTTTCTAACTAATCTTTCTTCTTTCTTTCTTTCTTTCTAACTAATCTTTCTTCTTTCTTTCTTTCTTTCTAACTAATCTTTCTTTCTTTCTTTCTAACTAATCTTTCTTCTTTCTTTCTTTCTAACTAATCTTTCTTTCTTTCTTTCTTTCTTTCTTTCTAACTAATCTTTCTTCTTTCTTTCTAACTAATCTTTCTTCTTTCTTTCTAACTAATCTTTCTTCTTTCTTTCTTTCTTTCTTTCTTTCTTTCTTTCTTTCTTTCTTTCTTTCTTTCCTTCTAACTAATCTTTCTTCTTTCTTTCTTTCTTTCTTTCTTTCTTTTTCTTTCTTTCTTTCTAACTAATCTTTCTTCTTTCTTTCTTTCTTTCTAACTAATCTTTCTTCTTTCTTTCTTTCTAACTATTCTTTCTTCTTTCTTTCTTTCTTTCTTTCTTTCTTTCTTTCTTTCTTTCTTTCTTTCTAACTAATCTTTCTTTCTAACTAAATCTTTCTTTCTTTCTTTCTAACTAATCTTTCTTCTTTCTTTCTTTCTTTCTTTCTTTCTTTCTTTCTTTCTTTCTTTTTCTTTCTTTCTTTCTTTCTTTCTTTCTAACTAATATTTCTTCTTTCTTTCTTTCTTTCTTTCTTTCTTTCTTTCTAACTAATATTTCTTCTTTCTTTCTTTCTTTCTTTCTTTCTAACTAATATTTCTTCTTTCTTTCTAACTAATATTTCTTCTTTCTTTCTTTCTAACTAATCTTTCTATCTTTCTTTCTTTCTTTCTTTCTTTCTAACTAATTTTACTTTCTATCTTTCTTTCTTTCTAACTAATCTTTCTTTCTTTCTAACTAATCTTTCTATCTTTCTTTCTATCTCTCTTTCTAATCTTTCTTTCTAACTAATCTTTCTTTCTTTCTTTCTTTCTTTCTTTTCTAACTAATCTATTTCTTTCTAACTAATCTTTCTTTCTTTCTTTCTAACTAATCTTTCTATCTTTCTTTCTTTCTTTCTTTCTTTCTAATCTTTCTTTCAATCTTTCTTTTTTTCTTTCTTTCTAACTAATCTTACTTTCTAACTTTCATTCTAACTAATCTTTCTTTCTAACTAATCTTTCTTTCTTTCTAACTAATCTTTCTATCTCTCTTTCTTTCTTTCTTTCTTTCTTTCTTTCTTTCTAACTAATCTTTCTATCTATCTTTATTTCTTTCTAATCTTTCTTTCAATCTTTCTTTCTTTTTAGCAACCACCCAAAATACCTTAAAACACCCCAGCAACACCATAGCAACCACCCAAAATGCTCTAGAACACCCTAGCAACCACCCAGAACACCCTAGCAACCACCCAAAATACCTTAAATCACCCTAGCAACACCATAGCAACCACCCAAAATACCCTAGAACACCCTAGCAACACCCTAGCAACCACCAGAACACCCTAGCAACTGCCTAGCAACCACCCAGAACACCCTAGCAACCACCCAAAATACCTTAAATCACCCTAGCAACACCATAGCAACCACCCAAAATACCCTAGAACACCCTAGCAACACCCTAGCAACCACCAGAACACCCTAGCAACTGCCTAGCAACCCCAGAACACCCTAGCAACTGCCTAGCAACCACCCAGAACACCATAGCAACCACCCAAAATACCTTACAACACCTTAGCAACACCATAGCAACCACCCAAAATACCGTAGAACACCCAAGCAACACCATAGCAACCATCCAAAACACCCTAGCTACCACCTAAAATACCTTAGCAACCGCCAGGCAACCACCCAGAACACCTTAGCAACCCACTAGAAACACCCTAGCAACTTTAAATTACTTCAAACTATACTTCAAACTTTAAACTACTTTAAACTTTAAACCATTAAAACTTTAAACTTTAAACTTTAAACTACTTTAAACTTTAAACTAATTTCAACTTCAAACTACTTTAAAATTTAAACTAATTTAAACTTTAAACTAATTTAAACTTCTTCAAACTTATTTGAAAGCCAACTTACTGAAATCCTATTTAAACTTATTATTATTCTTTTTCTTCTTCTTTTTCTTAACCAAAATTTTCTAATCTTTCTTCTTTCTTTCTAACTAATCTTTCTTCTTTATTTCTAACTAATCTTTCTTCTTTCTTTCTTTCTTTCTTTCTTTCTTTCTTTCTTTCTTTCTTTCTTTCTAACTAATCTTTCTTCTTTCTTTCTTTCTTTCTTTCTTTCTTTCTTTCTTACTAATCTTTCTTCTTTCTTTCTTTCTTTCTTTCTTTCTAACTAATCTTTCTTCTTTCTTTCTTTCTTTCTAACTAATCTTTCTTTTTTCTTTCTTTCTTTCTTTCTTTCTTTCTTTCTTTCTTTCTTTCTTTCATTCTAACTAATATTTCTTCTTTCTAACTAATCTTTCTTCTTTCTTTCTAACTAATCTTTCTTTCTTTCTAACTAATCTTTCTTTCTTTCTAACTAATCTTTCTTCTTTCTTTCTTTCTTTCTTTCTAACTAATCTTTCTTCTTTCTTTCTTTCTTTCTAACTAATCTTTCTTCTTTCTTTCTTTCTTTCTTTCTTTCTTTCTTTCTTTCTTTCTTTCTTTCTTTTTCTTTCTTTCTTTCTAACTAATCTTTCTTCTTTCTTTCTTTCTTTCTAACTAATCTTTCTTCTTTCTTTCTTTCTTTCTTTCTAACTAATCTTTCTTTCTTTCTTTCTTTCTAACTAATCTTTCTTTCTTTCTTTCTTTCTTTCTTTCTTTCTTTCTTTCTTTCTTTCTAACTAATCTTTCTTCTTTCTTTCTAACTAATCTTTCTTCTTTCTTTCTAACTAATCTTTCTTCTTTCTTTCTTTCTTTCTTTCTTTCTTTCTTTCTTTCTTTCTAACAAATCTTTCTTCTTTCTTTCTTTCTTTTTTCTTTCTTACTAATCTTTCTTCTTTCTTTCTTTCTTTCTTTCTAACTAATCTTTCTTCTTTCTTTCTTTCTTTCTTTCTAACTGATCTTTCTTTTTTCTTTCTTTCTTTCTTTCTTTCTTTCTTTCTTTCTTTCTTTCTTTCTTTCTTTCTTTCTTTCCTTCTTTCTTTCTTTCTTTCTAACTAATATTTCTTCTTTCTAACTAATCTTTCTTCTTTCTTTCTAACTAATCTTTCTTTCTTTCTAACTAATCTTTCTTTCTTTCTAACTAATCTTTCTTCTTTCTTTCTTTCTTTCTTTCTTTCTTTCTTTCTTTCTTTCTAACTAATCTTTCTTCTTTCTTTCTTTCTTTCTAACTAATCTTTCTTCTTTCTTTCTTTCTTTCTTTCTTTCTTTTTCTTTCTTTCTTTCTAACTAATCTTTCTTCTTTCTTTCTTTCTTTCTAACTAATCTTTCTTCTTTCTTTCTTTCTTTCTAACTAATCTTTCTTTCTTTCTTTCTTTCTAACTAATCTTTCTTTCTTTATTTCTTTCTTTCTTTCTTTCTTTCTTTCTTTCTTTCTTTCTTTCTTTCTTTCTCACTAATCTGTCTTCTTTCTTTCTAACTAATCTTTCTTCTTTCTTTCTAACTAATCTTTCTTCTTTCTTT
>NW_027509217.1:1077500-1082500 GCF_051911475.1 Siphateles boraxobius | reverse complement strand
CACAATCGGGCCATTGCATCGTCACTAAGGTTTATAATTTGTACGTCTTTTTAAGTCTTACCTATTTAAACATTCAAGCGAAATGTGCAACGTAATATCAATTTGAAGAAATGTCACCACAGGCACATTTTCCAATGTACCGCAGTTATATCGATAGAAATGTTTACTAATGCAAAAATGTGGCTGATGAGACGAAACAGCCGAATCAGAACATATTTTATGATTAAGGCAAGACACACCAGGTGAATAGGGTAAAAAACAATTAACTAATAGATATCACCATACTTCCCCAGTTTAATGATTACAAAAAAAATTGCAAAAAATTGTATTACAAGTTTTCTGAAATGTTATTTTCAAATATGTGATCTAATTAAATATGCGCTAATATCCATATATTTCTGGAACAAAAATCTGAACATTAGATGAAGTCGGGCTCAAAATTCTTGTTCCATTTTTTCAACCTATCAGAGTCAAAGGGTTTTACTGAGGGGATTTTGGATGTCTTTTTTTATCACTCCATAAATCAGAAAATACTGTCAACAGCCAGAAAAAAATTAATTTCCACAAATTTTTAGGAACAAGTTATTGTATAAAATCAGGCAAATTATATATGAACAAACACCTCAGTAAAAACCTTGAGAATATAGATGGGAGTAAAACTCTAAAATCTGGTGTATATAAAGCTAGTGATGCAAGAGACAAAAACTCTTTTTGAGAAAACGGCCTTTAAAGATATGTACGGTATTTGAAATCTGCAGACGGAAATGGATAAACTGCTATAAAGGATACACTCAAAATTGAGAGGTGCATGAAAACCCTGTGTTTTTGCCTGTGGCGTTAGTTTACAGCTTCTGTATGCGGAGCCGGATTTAGGAGCGATTTCACGGTGGGCGGAGCTACACAACATGAGCCCACAAAGTAGAAACCAACTGACTCATTTCCAGCCAAAGGTTAGGACAAACACTGCTTATCATGTACACAAGTAACACTGTACATAAACACGCAGGTTCAAGACCCACGTTACTCACTTTGACCGTCCTTTACGATGCTTATTTGCTTATTTCTGTATCTGTCCTTCTTAATCACATTACTGTAAGGCACTGAAGGTATTATAAAGCCCTGTGGTGTATTTCCCAAGGTGCCAGACTGTTTCCGGTGTGGTGCGTCTCCACTCGTGCTCGGCGTGAGAAGCAGCTAGTTTGTAATGCTAAAGAACGGTGTACACAAAAGAGAAACGAGCCCTTCCTCCCATAAACCATATTCCCCACTGTCCTCCACGCAGATTTGTGGGAAACACAGGCAGACGAGGAGGAGGAGGAGGAGGAGGAGGGGAAGCCGAATTCCCTGAGACTAAAGAATCAATATGCAGGAGCGGCGGCCGGTCATTTGTATGCTACATGTGAGCCAAGGCTTGGAGAGCCAGAGACAGGAGTTAGAAAAGCAAAGGTTAATTTCATACATCAACTTCCATCTGCATATTTCTTTCCACAGGAGTGCCGCGGCCTTTGTGCAGGGCTGCTTTTTTTCCTTGTGCTCGCTGCTTCATATTTTACGGGAGGCGAGGTGTTCCCGGATCTGTTTGCACTGCTGATTTGAGATAAAAGTTGAATGGAGAGATATATACATAGATTACGCTTCCTCCTTAAAGAAGATGAACAGTCACATCTCACGTTTAGAGGCCTCGTCTGTTAGTTATGAGGAAGATTTTTATGCAAGTCATTTGTGCGTTATGTGTAATGTGTGTGAGCAGGGGCTTGTTACTTTATTTAATTGAGTGTTGTGTGTACTGTATATGATGTTGTTGAATATAAATGCTGGGTTATTAAATCACAGGCCACAAGCTCCAGAACAACTGGTTATTGTCAAGGGTTTTATAATGGATAAATAAATCACTCTTCATACTGTATAAATATTGTGGAAAAAATATTACACTTACAGTAAAGTACAATGGTTTTTCAGTAGTTTTCTGGGTATGGTAACATGGAAATATTACAGTAATAATTCAATACCATGCTCTTAATCAAGAGTTATTTAATTAGCAAATTAATATTGCCCTCTGATACCACGACTTCACCATAATACTGTATTTTTAGTATTTGATCGTTCAGTTTTTCAAGTCCAAAAAAATAAATAATAATATTTTAGGAATATTGTTAAACCAGCCTAAGGTTGGTGGTTTGCTGATATTAAATATGAATATATATATATATATATATATATATATATATATATATATATATAACAAAATATAATAAGAAATCTATAGATAAATAAAAGTTTGCAAAATTGATTTTTGTTGAGACACCAGTCTTTTATGGCTCATATAGTTTTATATATTGATAATATGTAGGAAAAACAGCTCAGATTTATTCAGAGGCCCAAACTGAGCATAAATATGCTGCAGATGCTGATATTAATATGGACAACAAGTAAGATTAAATTGTAATGTAAATCAATGAGAACTTAATAACAGTATAGCAGATAGTTACAAAACATTAATATCAATATCACTCTATATCTGGCAATAATACGTCTTAGCAAGATGATACTTAAATGCTTAGGTTTATGATCAAAGCTCTGTCGTTTTTTAAACATAATGCAGAACAATGATGATTGAAGATGCTATGAAAACGTTATTTCTGAAGGTTCTCTGAACATTCACAGCATCCAGATTTTTAAAAATGTTTCCTAAACGTTTTTTCTTGATTATGTGAACATTAAGAAAACTTTACGTTTTGTAAACATTATGGGAACGTTACTTCTGAAACAAGTAGTAACATTTAAAAAAAAAAAAAAAAAAACCTTAGACCAACATTCGACTAAAACGTTTCTGAAAAAAAAAATACTCCATGAACAAAAATAAATGTTTTTGAGAACATTATTAAAGATAATAAGGAACTTTCTATTAACTTTCTATTTAAGAAAAAATAGAGTATTGATAATCAAGTAAAGCTAAGCTGCTTTAGTCCAGAAAGTGTTCATCTTGATATATTACTAACAATATTACAGTTATTATTGCGTTTACTTGATAATATCAGGTCAGATAAGACAGCAGAAAGACACATGAAGCTCGAGCTGTTCTATATATAAAAGACTTCATCAATCAGACACAGAAGGACTGAGGAGATCGTGTGAGGCAGGGTTTCCAGTTTTGATCCTGTTGATCTTTTAGAGACCTTACAAATGCTTGTGTCAAATACAACACTTAAGATGGGTTAGTTTGTGGCTTGACCAAGCTTGTGTTTAGTTGGTTTCTCAGTGTTGTTGGTCAAAAACCATCAAAACCAGACCAGCTTGGGCAGCTAGACCACTTCACTTATAACCACTGCAGAAATAAATAGATATGGATAAAAACACACAAAGATTATTAATCCTTCTAAACAATATATGTACATTTTCCATGTTTCAAGCTGGTAGCGCAGTAGCGTTGTGAAACTGCTAGCGTGCGCGTAGCATCAGGCCGGCGACTGACTGACGGCTCTCCACCAGTATACTGTGTCATCAGTGAGTGCTAGCGCAGCGCTAAATGATAAACATCAGTAATTTAAACCACACAAGGGCGGAAAAAATTCTAGCCTGAGACGCCTTTCCGCACTGTCAACAAACTAGCGCTCCTCTGTTTAGCCCACGTAACACCCCTTCAAGGAAACAATCAAATATTCATACGATATTATCCTTCCGGAATGAACGGCCGTGATTCACGCCGCTTGTTTAGCTTTTGGAATTTAAATGGCAGAGATATGAATAGAGAGCATTTTTATGTATGATAGCATTGTAGCGGCTGGCCTCTCACCTCGAGCGCTGTTCGTACACAGCGCTGTATTAACTAGCGTAATAGGTAATTTGAATGCTAACAGAGCGAGATTAGCTTTGGGATATGTCTCAGAACGGACAAATGGAAGTTATTTCTGGAATAATAAATCTTGATATGCATCTGTGTTCGTGGAGAATGGTGTGTCTTATCAGAGAAAAAGCAAGGATGAATAAATGTGCTGTATATTCTTTGTCAATGTGTGTGTGTGTGTGTGTGTGTGTTTTATTTAAAGCTAATACTATATTCATCAGCTCTGGATTCTCCTTTTAATGGATTCTTTAGGCAAAACACTACATGCGTGAATCTAATGGCTATAGTTTGTCTTTCATTTACTCTCACGATTTATTGAAGCCTACTGTATTTAATTGGATGCATGAATTTCTAAGGTCTCTAACTGATCGTCTCGATGGGCGTCTGATTGATAGTTAAGACTGTTTTAGGAAGTGAAAGTCTTTTATATATTGTTCAAACGTCCTCCTTCAGCTCGAGCTTCACGCGTCTTTCTGATGTTTATGAAGTAAACGTAATAACTTTGATATTGTCAACTGGACTGAAGCAGGTTTACGTGATTATCAATCATCGTTTATTAGAAAAATCATGAGTATCAAATATGATCATCAGGCTTTTAAGGAAGGTTTATTTGTTCATCAATCAATCATCATTGTATTGCACTGCATTATATACTTTAAAATTACAGAGCTTTGATCATAAAACCTAAGCATTAAATATCATCTTACTAAGACATTATTGGCAGATATACAGTGACGACCATATTGTATGTAATACTGTAAGATCTCATTGATTTACATTACAAGCATCAGCATTTCATCTTTTGCCATATTAATATCATATTTTTGCTCAGTTTGGGCCTCTGAATAAATATGACCTGTTTTTTCCTACATATTCTCACAATATCGTACAATATAAGCCATAAAAGCTTTATGATATTCAACAAAAGCACACATGAAACAGATATAATCCGAATGTTTAGAGTTCGTCTGACGGTTCGATTGCGAGATACTTTCTGTGTGTTGCCGTGAAAGTAATAAGGGGCTCGTGATGAAGAATCCTCTGACTCCTGTGTGTGTGTGTGTGTGTGTGTATGTCTGATGTCTGATCTGTGTGTGTGTTTGCGCTGACGGACGCTGTCAGCATCTTCATCTCTCGTGTGGAAGGCATGTCCGAG
>NW_027509217.1:1057500-1072500 GCF_051911475.1 Siphateles boraxobius | reverse complement strand
TCTTTTTTGTCTTTAAATATATATTTATAATTTTTGTAGTCTTTTTTATTTTTATTAGTCTAAAAATGACAACAAAATTATTTATATATATAATACATAATTTATATATCATTTTTATTAGTCCAAAAACATATATATGAGTACATACAAGTTATGAAAAATCCACCAAGCATTTTATTCAAATTTTAGCTTTTTTTTTTTTTCGCTGCAAATATTTAATCAAGAGCTAATGAAAACTACATGTATAATAATTGTACATGGGTCAAAAATAATAATAAAGTTCTTTAAAGTTCTTCTGCACACTTCTGTTACTGCTTGACATATATTTCTTATAGCAGTAAGAGACTCATATGTCACGGGTCCGGGTCTGTGTGTTGGGGTGTGAACACACACACACACACACACACACACACACACACACACACACAGACACAGACACACGCACACAGACACACGCACACACACCTGTCTGTCATCTCTGTGGATTCACTGTCTTGTGATGCACTTGTAGAGTCGTTGAGGTGTGTGTGTGTGTGTGTGTGTGTGTGTGTGTGTGTGTGTGTGTGTGTGTGTGTGTGTGTGTGTGTGTGTGTGTGTGTGTGTGTGTGTGATTGAAACCCTTCATCCCCCTGCTGTCTTTTTCAACACTGAAGAAAACACATATTTGCTCTTACATCTCAACTTTCCCATGAAACATTTTATTGAGCGTTCACCGTATGGATGAGAGAAAGTTAATCGTGCAAAATTGTTTATCTAAAAACAGACAATTAACTGGAGTAAAATGAGGCCTATTTATCCGGTAAATTAGAGTTTAATTATATCAATACTCACATTAATTATCTGCTCACTGTGGCTGTATGGGCAAGCGCATTATTGGCTCTCGGACGGCACGGCTTGTGTGCTAAACAATAAAGCTTCATAAATTAATATGCTTAGCAGCTATAAATAGTGTTTGCGTTAGATGCGCGTGTAGAAAGGCTGTAGCATATGTAATTACTGTATCATACATGTAGTTAATCCTATACAATGCTCACGCTGGCCATCTGTCACGCGCAAATGTGCCGTATTTCATGCGGCTGTGGAGGAATTCTGGGGGATTTTTTTTGGTCATGTGAGGTGTGTTTGCAGTATGCCCTGGTTGCTGTTATTGAATGTTTCAGAGGAATATTTGACATACAAAGAATATATTTTTTTGCATTATTACAAAGGCAGGCTTGAATGTTTCAATCACATAATTCACCCAAAATTATCTTTCATTTTTATTTTTTTATTTTTTCTTCTTCTTCCGTAGAACACAAAATGAGAAGTTTAGCAGAATGTCTGTGCTGCTCTTTTACACTGAAAGTGAATGGGGACTGGGGCTGTCATGCTCAAACACATTCAAAAACAAAAGAGTCTTATGTGTGAGTGTGTGATTGCTTCTCTGCGAGGAACAGACTCAAATTTAATTATCCACACAAAAAAAAGTATTTTCCACATATTCAGATTGTTCACACCGATGGCTCAGATCTTCAACCACTAGGCCACATCATCGTACACACACATCATCATCATCCCTGTCATGATCATCATGTGTGTCCAGATTCACCCATGATCTCGGGGATCTCCTTCACACACCAGCACTGACTGATGGATGTATATGACTCAAGTCTTGAGATCCCATCAGGATCATCTGTCGTTCTAACAGACACTCGGATCTGAGAGCTGAGAAACTTCCTGATTTACATTAATATCACGAAAACAAATGCAGAGTTAGAGTACAATACAGTGTTTAGAACTAATAGCTCTTGTGGAAAAGAATTAACTTATGAGAATACACTTGTATATGTGTGTATCCTGATATTCTGTTTTCATACAATTGCATATTAATTACAATTAAATGAAAATGAATTATAGATTACATTTACATTACATTAAATGCAACTGGAATTTTTTTTTCTTAGTTACTTCTACTGACAGATGTATCAGCAAGCAGTTATGGTTAACTAAAATACACATTTCAATAGAAATGATATTAAAGAATGGATCATGTATTTGAATATAGGCTATTTTTAATTATACATTTGATGAAGTTGCAATTTAGTACATTTTAAGGTTATAGTTAAAATTCTAACTAAGTACTCATGCTTTAGTATGTTAGTTAGCCTATCAAAACAAGTGCACTAAACAAGGTTTTTAAAACATTAAGTTCCCTTTCGTTGTCACTCCGAGTTACGTCGGATGACGACGAATGGGGTTTCGCTTAGAAAGCCTATCAACTTCGAGTATTACAAAACGAGCCAATGGCAAAGAAATGCCATGGGTCTGCGGAATTTGCATGACGTAACTCCGCCCCACCTCGTGGGTATAAAAGGAGGACGCCAGCAACAGGCAGATATGTTTTCGCTTCGGAGCCAAGTGTAATTCTTCACTCCTTAAGCTATCTCTGATTGTCAGCTTCTTACGAGACGAGCAACTCTCCAGTGTTGGTGTGACGGCGATCTCCCGGCGAGTGCACACTTCCTGCTTATCTGAGCGTGGTTTGCCAGCGAGTGTGTTCTCCGCGGGCGCTTCAGCACTGAGTTTCTCTCACAAAAAGAGCTTGCACGCGGCACGTCTTTTTAAAGATGCCTCGCCCGTGCACTTCTGGTTGCGGTCGACTGGTGTCTGACTCTGATGGGCACGAGCGCTGCTTGGTGTGTTTGGGCTTTGATCACGCTAAAGCAGCGCTCGTGGATGAGTCATGTTCTTTCTGTGGGAACATGACCATCGCAACACTTAGATCGAGACTCAAGGATCTCGCAAGAGTGAGAGTCCCCTCATCCACACCCCGATCTAGCGCCTCCTCGAGAGGCTCTACTTCGGCTGGTGGCCAGGGTGATCTGAGGGTGACTGTGTGGAACAAAGCGCCGACTATGTGTCCGTGCCCCGCAGCACCTTCTCCAGTGTTGCAACCCGCGAGTGTTCAGGGGATCATCGCGGGACCGTCCTTTGAGGTCCCGCGAGTGTCCTTTGGCGCTCCAGAGGAAGATGCGATGTCGATCGCAGCATCACTAGGCGGGTCTGATTCGTCTGGAAGTGACGACTCGTCACAGCTGCCACCCTCGGGTGTGAATACGGCTGTGGCTCAGTCTGATCCAGAGATGACGGCCATGCTTTCCCGGGCGGCCGCGAGCATTGGTTTGGAGTGGAACCCTCCACCCTGTCCTGAGCGCTCGCGGCTGGACGATTGGTTTTTGGGTGCAGCTGCGGCTTCCCGTCCTCAGCCTGCCCCAATACCTTTCTTCCCGGACGTGCATGATGAAATCTCGAAGTCCTGGAAGACTCCCATGTCTTCCCGCGACCGCTCGTTGATTTCATCCGCCTTTCCTCCCCTCGATGGGGCAGCTGCCCGTGGGTACACTGGGCTCCCCCCGGTTGAGCGTTCTGTTGCGATGCAGTTGTGTCCTCAGAGTGCCTCTTCTCGCGGCGAGCCTAAGCACCCATCCAAGGCCTGTAGGTTCTCGTCTACCCTAGTGGCGAAGTCCTACAGAGCGGCGGGACAGGCGGCTGCCTCTTTGCATGCCATGGCCACTCTGCAGGTCTATCAGGCGCAGATGCTAAGGGACATGCACGAGGGTAGGACGGACCCAGGGCTCTTCGATGAGCTGCGCGCCGCCACCGACCTCGCCCTCCGGGCGACGAAGGTGACCGCACGCTCCCTGGGTCTGGTGATGTCCACAGCTGTGGTCCAGGAGAGACACTTGTGGCTGAACCTGGCTGACATGCGGGACGCTGAGCGCTCTCGCCTGCTCGACTCCCCCATGTCCCAGGCCGGCCTATTCGGCGGTGCGGTGGAGGATTTCGCCCAACAGTTCTCCACCGCCCAGAAACAGACTGAGGCCATTAGGCACATTCTGCCCCGACGGCCCGCTGCTGCCTCCACCCAGCCGACCGGGCAGATCCCTCAGTCTGTTCGCCGCCGAGGGCGCCCTCCTGCGGCTCCCGCCCCTCCCGCCCGGCCAAAGCAGCAGCCTCCACCCAGGCCCGGTCGCGGAGGAAGCCGTAAGAAGGCGCCCCAGCCCTCTCCAGCCCCGCCCCCCGCTAAACGCCGGGCCAAGCGGCGCTCCTGAGACGGGCTGCTCAGGGATGCTGAAAATTACTTCTCAGGAGATGGTAGCAGGACCACTCCTTCCCCCGGTGGAGGGCCGGGGGAGAATCTTTTGTTCTCCACTCCCCGCTGCTCACCCACGGGTGGGCAGCACCCTAATGTGGTTAAAGAAAGAAGTAACATTTCCATCCCTGAGCACACAGAGTTCTCGGACGACACGGTGCGCCGCCTCCGAGCCGTGCACCCCTCGTCCCCCTCTGTCCCAGAGCCGGCTGGCAGTGCGCGCCGTCCCCGGACCGTGCCGCTCCCTTCCGCCTCTGTCGCCAGCCCCCTGGCAGAGCAGACCCCCGTGGAACGTTCTTCCTTCCCTGGTCTCCTCTGTCAGGGCGCGGTTAATGACTGTGCCCCCACACCGGGCCGCTATGCCGTCCACGTCCGGGCCAGTCATTCCGCCCTGCTGCACCATCGGTGGGAAGTCTGTGGTCCGTATGACCCCGCTGGTACAGTTTTTGGGAGCCTGGCTAGAGCTCCCCCTCCTGTCCCGCTGGGTCGCACGGACGATCAGGCTCGGCTACGCGATTCAGTTCGCGCGGTCTCCTCCCCGCTTCAGGGGAGTCCGCTCCACTTTGGTCGGTGGCAACGCCCCTATCATGAGAGCTGAGATCGCCACCCTGCTGGCGAAGGGTGCGATCGAGACCGTCCCTCCGGCCGAGATGAGGACCGGCTTCTACAGCCCGTACTTCATTGTCCCCAAGAAAACCGGTGGGTTACGACCAATCCTGGACCTGCGTGTGCTGAACCGTTCCCTTCACAGGCTGCCGTTCAAGATGCTCACTGCCAAACACATTCTCGGATGTGTGCGGCCCCAGGATTGGTTTGCAGCAATCGACCTGAAGGACGCCTACTTTCATGTCTCCATTCTCCCTCGACACAGACCGTTCCTTCGGTTTGCCTTCGAGGGGCAGGCATACCAGTACGCGGTTCTCCCTTTCGGGCTAGCCCTGTCTCCTCGCGTCTTCACGAAGGTCGTCGAGGCTGCCCTTGTTCCCCTTCGGGAACACGGGGTTCGTATCCTGAACTACATCGACGACTGGCTGATCCTAGCTCACTCTCGAGACCAGGTATGCGAACACAGGGACCTAGTGCTCCGGCACCTAGCTCGTCTGGGCCTTCGGGTCAACTGGGAAAAGAGCAAACTTTGCCCCGTGCAGAGGATCTCTTTTCTCGGTATGGACATCGACTCGGTCGCCATGTCCGCGCAGCTTACGAGCGAGCGCGCGCAGTCACTGCTGACTTGCCTGAGACAGTTCAAGGGCAAGAGTGCGGTTCCACTGAAACTCTTTCAGAGGCTCCTGGGGCATATGGCATCTGCAGCCGTGGCAACACCGCTCGGATTGCTTCATATGAGACCGCTTCAGCTTTGGCTTCGCGACCGAGTCCCGAGGTGGGCATGGCAACACGGCACCTTCCGAGTAACTGTTACTCCGTCCTGCCGTCAGACCTTCACCCCGTGGTCGGACCTCAGTTTTCTACGGGCCGGAGTGCCCCTGGAACGAGCTTCGCGGCATGTTGTTGTAACGACAGATGCCTCCTCCACGGGCTGGGGTGCCATGTGCAATGGACGTGCTGCCGCGGGCTCCTGGACAGGACCCCGTCGCCTCTGGCATGTCAATTGCCTCGAGTTGCTGGCCGTACGTCTTGCTCTGCGCCGCTTCCGGGCCGTGCTCAAGAACCAACACGTACTAGTCCGTTCAGACAATACCGCCACTGTAGCGTACATCAACCATCAAGGTGGTCTACGCTCCCGCCGTATGTCGCAACTCGCCCGCCACCTCCTCATATGGAGTCAGAAGCATCTGAGGTCGCTTCATGCCATTTACATCCCCGGAGCCCTGAACTGTGCAGCCGACGAGCTCTCACGGCTTCAGCCCCTCCCGGGAGATTGGCGACTCCATCCCCAGTCGGTTCAGCTGATTTGGGACCAGTTCGGGGACGCACAGATAGATCTGTTTGCCTCTCACGACTCGACCCATTGCGCCCTGTACTATTCCCTGACCGAGGGCACGCTTGGCACGGATGCACTGGCGCACAGCTGGCCGCGGGGCCGCAAATATGCGTTTCCCCCAGTGAGCCTTCTTGCGCAGACCCTGCGCAAGGTCAGGGAGGACGAGGAGCAGGTCATTCTGGTCGCGCCATACTGGCCCGCCCGGACCTGGTTCTCCGAACTAGTACTCCTCGCGACAGCACCTCCCTGGCCGATTCCCCTGAGGAAGGACCTCCTTTCTCAGGGACGGGGCACCCTATGGCACCCTCGTCCCGATCTTTGGAACCTCCACGTGTGGCTCCTGGACGGGACGAAGCAGGTTTGAGTACCCTTCCACCTACGGTGGCGGCTACCATCACTTCCGCTAGAGCGTCGTCCACGAGACACGTCTACGCGTTGAAGTGGAACCTCTTCGTCAACTGGTGCTCTTCTCTTCAAGAAGACCCCCGGAGATGTTCGATTAGTGTCGTGCTTTCCTTCCTTCAGGATAGGCTGGAGCGAAGGCTGTCTCCCTCCACCCTGAAAGTCTATGTTGCCGCCATTGCCGCACACCATGACCCAGTCGAAGGTAAGTCTGTTGGAAGGCACGACCTGATCATCAGGTTCCTGAGAGGAGCGAGGAGACTGAATCCTCCTCGTCCTCCTCTCGTTCCCTCTTGGGACCTCTCAGTGGTTCTAACTGCCCTGCGGAGTGCTCCCTTTGAGCCTTTGCAATCAGTGGAGCTTAAGTTCCTGTCTATGAAGACAGCGCTCCTGGTTGCATTGGCCTCCATCAAGAGGGTGGGGGACTTGCATGCATTCTCCGTTGACGAAGCGTGCCTGGAATTTGGGCCGGCTTACTCTCACGTGATCCTGAGACCCCGGCCTGGATATGTGCCCAAGGTTCCTACCACTCCCTTCCGGGACCAGGTGGTGAACCTGCAAGCGCTGCCCCCGGAGGAGGCAGACCCAGCCTTGGCACTGCTCTGTCCAGTACGCGCCCTCCGCGCCTATGTAGACAGGACGCAGTGTTTCAGGACCTCAGACCAGCTCTTTGTCTGTTATGGTGGGAAGCTGAAGGGAAAGGCTCTCTCCAAGCAAAGGTTGTCCCACTGGATAGTGGACGCCATTGCCTTGGCATACCAGCAGCAAGGTCGACCGTGCCCCCTTGGTGTGACCGCCCACTCCACCCGGAGTGTGGCATCCTCTTGGGCTCTAGCGCATGGCGCCTCGCTAACAGACATCTGCAGAGCTGCAGGCTGGGCGACACCTAACACATTCGCCAGATTCTACAATCTCCGAGTGGAGCCAGTGTCCTCTCATGTACTCGCTTCAACCAGCTAGTACTGGACCCGCTCAGGTGTCTTCGCTTGCTCGCCATTCCACTCCACGGACTGGATACGTGCGATATTCTCCTCAGGTGAGCTTCCCAAAAAGCCCTGAGTTCCTCCAGCACTCCTGACGTTGGCGCCAGTGTCTATTGCCTGTGCGTCGGCTAGGTGCCTCCCGTGTGCATGGTCCCTCCTCTGAGCGACCCCCACATGTGTATTTCCACTGTAAGCCTCTCTGAGCGTGTGTCTTTCCCTTGGCAAGCCACCTTGCCACCCCTGGGGTTGAAATATTCCACCTGCGGCTGGACACCCCAGTGTTCTCCATATGTCTCCTTCGGGTCATATGTGTATTCTCTAAGCCCCCCCCCCCCCTCTGGGTTGGCAGTAATTGCATATTTCCCCTAAACTTTGGGATATGCTCCCCAGTGTACCTTGGTATTCCTGTGCTAAATAGGAGTCCTTCGTCCGTGCCAGTCTCACGACAGGGATCTCAGATTTACGCAGGGCACTGGAAGACAGCTGAGAAGGTGGCGTGATTAGACTGGTAACCCCATTCGTCGTCATCCGACGTAACTCGGAGTGACAACGAAAGGGAACGTCTCGGTTACGTATGTAACCCTCGTTCCCTGAGTAGGGAACGGAGACGTTACGTCTGCCTGCCACTTTCCGCTGTACCGCGGGGATCGCCTGAGCTCAGTCTTGGCTCCTCAGCGAAGAAACATATCTGCCTGTTGCTGGCGTCCTCCTTTTATACCCACGAGGTGGGGCGGAGTTACGTCATGCAAATTCCGCAGACCCATGGCATTTCTTTGCCATTGGCTCGTTTTGTAATACTCGAAGTTGATAGGCTTTCTAAGCGAAACCCCATTCGTCGTCATCCGACGTAACGTCTCCGTTCCCTACTCAGGGAACGAGGGTTACATACGTAACCGAGACGATTTCAAATGTGAAATAAAACTTTTAATTGGACTATTACAAAGTGTGCTTACAGTGTGTTTAGAAACATAATCGTTAAAACAAACTTTCTATTAGTTAATATACTGTATTATGTGAATTTTATTTATTTTTAAACTTGAGGATTTGATATAACTAAGCAGATTTCGTTTTTACAAGGGAGAGTGAAACATAATGCAACAATGTAACAAGATACAGTGCAACATATAAAACACAACAAGATACAGTGCAACATAAAACACAACAAGATACAGTGCAACATATAAAACACAACAAGATACAGTGCAACATAAAACACAACAAGATACAGTGCAACATAAAACACAACAAGATACAGTGTAACATATAAAACACAACAAGATACAGTGCAACATATAAAATACAACAAGATACAGTGCAACATATAAAACACAACAAGATACAGGGCAACATATAACACAACAAGATACAGTGTAACATATAAAACACAACAAGATACAGTGCAACATATAAAACACAACAAGATACAGTGCAACATATAAAACACAACAAGATACAGTGCAACATATAAAACACAACAAGATACAGTGCAACATATAAAACACAACAAGATACAGTGCAACATATAAAATACAACAAGATACAGTGCAACATATAAAACACAACAAGATACAGTGCAACATATAAAACACAACAAGATACAGTGCAACATATAAAACACAACAAGATACAGTGCAACATAAAACACAACAAGATACAGTGCAACATATAAAACACAACAAGATACAGTGCAACATATAAAATAAAACAAGATACAGTGCAACATATAAAACACAACAAGATACAGTGCAACATATAAAACACAACAAGATACAGTGCAACATATAAAACACAACAAGATACAGTGCAACATAAAACACAACAAGATACAGTGCAACATATAAAACACAACAAGATACAGTGTAACATATAAAACACAACAAGATACAGTGCAACATATAAAACACAACAAGATACAGTGCAACATATAAAACACAACAAGATACAGTGCAACATATAAAACACAACAAGATACAGTGCAACATATAACACAACAAGATACAGTGCAACATATAAAACACAACAAGATACAGTGTAACATATAAAATACAACAAGATACAGTGCAACATATAAAACACAACAAGATACAGTGCAACATATAAAACACAACAAGATACAGTGTAACATATAAAACACAACAAGATACAGTCCAACATATAAAACACAACAAGATACAGTGTAACATATAAAACACAACAAGATACAGTGTAACATATAAAACACAACAAGATACAGTGTAACATATAAAACACAACAAGATACAGTGCAACATATAAAACACAACAAGATACAGTGCAACATATAAAACACAACAAGATACAGTGCAACATATAAAACACAACAAGATACAGTTTAACATATAAAACACAACAAGATACAGTGCAACATATAAAATACAACAAGATACAGTGCAACATATAAAACACAACAAGATACAGTGCAACATATAAAACACAACAAGATACAGTGTAACATATAAAACACAACAAGATACAGTGCAACATATAAAACACAACAAGATACAGTGCAACATATAAAATACAACAAGATACAGTGCAACATATAAAACACAACAAGATACAGTGCAACATATAAAACACAACAAGATACAGTGCAACATATAAAACACAACAAGATACAGTGTAACATATAAAACACAACAAGATACAGTGCAACATATAAAACACAACAAGATACAGTGCAACATATAAAACACAACAAGATACAGTGCAACATATAAAACACAACAAGATACAGTGTAACATATAAAACACAACAAGATACAGTGCAACATATAAAACACAACAAGATACAGTGTAACATATAAAACACAACAAGATACAGTGCAACATATAAAACACAACAAGATACAGTGCAACATATAAAACACAACAAGATACAGTGTAACATATAAAACACAACAAGATACAGTGCAACATATAAAACACAACAAGATACAGTGCAACATATAAAACACAACAAGATACAGTGTAACATAATAAAACACAACAAGATACAGTGCAACATATAAAACACAACAAGATACAGTGCAACATATAAAATACAACAAGATACAGTGCAACATATAAAACACAACAAGATACAGTGCAGCATATAAAACACAACAAGATACAGTGCAACATATAAAACACAACAAGATACAGTGTAACATATAAAACACAACAAGATACAGTGCAACATAAAACACACAACAAGATACAGTGCAACATATAACACAACAAGATACAGTGTAACATATAAAACACAACAAGATACAGTGCAACATATAAAACACAACAAGATACAGTGCAACATATAAAACACAACAAGATACAGTGCAACATATAACACAACAAGATACAGTGTAACATATAAAACACAACAAGATACAGTGCAACATATAAAACACAACAAGATACAGTGCAACATATAAAACACAACAAGATACAGTGCAACATATAACACAACAAGATACAGTGCAAAATAAAACACAACAAGATACAGTGCAACATATAAAACACAACAAGATACAGTGCAACATATAAAACACAACAAGATACAGTGTAACATATAAAACACAACAAGATACAGTGCAACATATAAAACACAACAAGATACAGTGCAACATATAAAACACAACAAGATACAGTGCAACATATAACACAACAAGATACAGTGCAACATAAAACACACCAAGATACAGTGCAACATATAAAACACAACAAGATACAGTGCAACATATAAAACAACAAGATACAGTGCAACATATAAAACACAAGATACAGTGCAAAATATAAAACACAACAAGATACAGTGCAACATATAACACAACAAGATACAGTGTAACATATAACACAAGAAGATACAGTGCAACATATAACACAACAAGATACAGTGCAACATATAAAACAACAAGATACAGTGCAACATATAAAACACAACAAGATACAGTGCAACATCTAAAACACAACAAGATACAGTGCAACATATAAAACACAACAAGATACAGTGCAACATATAAAACACAACAAGATACAGTGCAACATATAAAACACAACAAGATACAGTGCAACATATAAAACACAACAAGGTACAGTGCAACATATAAAACACAACAAGATACAGTGCAACATATAAAACACAACAAGATACAGTGCAACATATAAAACACAACAAGATACAGTGCAACATATAAAACACAACAAGATACAGTGTAACATATAAAACACAACAAGATACAGTGCAACATAAAACACAACAAGATACAGTGCAACATGATACAGTGCAACATATAAAACACAACAAGATACAGTGCAACATATAAAACACAACAAGATACAGTGTAACATAAAACACAACAAGATACAGTGCAACATATAAAACACAACAAGATACATTGCAACATATAAAACACAACAAGATACAGTGTAACATATAAAACACAACAAGATACAGTGTAACATATAAAACACAACAAGATACAGTGTAACATATAAAACACAACAAGATACAGTGCAACATATAAAACACAACAAGATACAGTGCAACATAAAACACAACAAGATACAGTGCAACATAAAACACAACAAGATACAGTGCAACATATAACACAACAAGATACAGTGCAACATATAACACAACACGATACAGTGCAAAATAAAACCCAACAAGATACAGTGCAACATAGAACAAATATTACGGAGCATAACACAATATAAAATTACAACACAACGTACAATTCAACATGATGTGACAAAATGGTGACATAAAATGGCATAGCACAACATAATGTCACAGGGAAAGGGATGTAACATCAATTTATGTAATAGTGTAACAAAATGATGTTACATGATTGAAAAAACAAGTGTCCTTGTTACAGTGTCATTATACAATTAAGTACTGAGTAATATTCATGTACTTACTATAGTGTTAGGGTTTGGTTTAGGGTTGGTTACTTGTAATTATGTATTTACAAGTACTATAATGTAAATATACTGTTATTACTATAGTAAGTACATGTACATGTACATGTTTAAGCTGTAAAGCTCCAGTCCTTAACTTTTTGGGGATAAAAATTATGCAAAATAAATTTTTGAGCACGTGCATAACCAGCCAGTGTTGAAAACTCTCTGCTTGCCGTAGCTCGATTCACAACGGTAAGCGTGTAATCATGTTTGTAACTCCAGTGGATTTCTGCGGGACATTCGAGCATGTGTTTGTGTCATTACGTCACATCTGTACACACACAGAAGAGTCTCGGCTGGTGGCTACGAGTGTGAGGATGTTGTGCTGGAGATTTATAGCCTTCTCTCACAGCACTCCATATAATTAAACTTATTCATTTGATGGCGGATCCAGAAAGGTTAAAACGACAATCACCAGTGACGACTGGAGACTCACCCGCTGTAAAACGGCTACAGAAACTGTACAGAGACTGTAACCGGCCCATGCGGAAACAAGGATAATATCGGAAGGGCATTAAATGTAGTCACGCAATGCTGATGTTGTTAACATTAACAATTTGAGAACAAAGTATAATTTGCACGGTATGACGTGATATGATAAGCAATCGTTTATCAATGATTTAATCAGCGTGATTTACTGCAATGCTTTTTTCCCCTTAGTTGCTCAGAACAAAAGTGGTTGTTACTTATTCAAATGAAATTTTCCGGTGAAAATGCTTATGTTGGTCACAACTATAATCTGTGATTGTGAACGCCAGTATTTACACCGACTGACAGCCGCACATTCTCCTCAAAACACCGGATTCCTCCGCGCTGTGCCGAGCCGTGCCGAGGCACAACCCACATAAAGCTGATAATCCCACAGAATAACTGCAGTTGCAGATTTCAAACAGAGATGGCGACAAAGAGGAAAAACTACGTACTGCAGCTTTAAATATATATATATATATATATATATATATATATATATATATATATATGTTTGTATAAATAAACTGGTGTTATTATCTATTTACAATATGTCATATAGTATATAATCTATATCTAATCCCTTAAAGTAACAGCTGCACAACTGTTACAAAAAACGTATTGTGATGTGATACAAAGTATATTGTGAAGTGAGGTAACATCACGTAACATTACATTATGTGACGTATATATGGTACAGTGACAATCCGGCCCAGGCCAGAGCAGAAAGTACAGAACCAGCTAATAGATATAGAAACAGAAGACTGGTTAAAAACGGTGCACAGAAATTATAGTGCAGAAACAAAAAGATCCCAGTAGATAGTGCTGCATTGTTTCCCTCGAGTGGCTATCAGCACGAGCGTCAGTCTCTGGGAGAGGACGGGTCCTGTTACGGCCACAGATGGCACATGTAAGCGCATCAGTCATAAAGTTAGTCACTGTCTTCGGGACTTTCCTCATCACAATTTAACTCATTTCTGAGAAGATGAGTGTGCCTGCATCAGTTTCACTTATCTAACTTTAAAGGGGTGGTAAAGTATGATTTCACTTTTCTAACTTTAGCTAGTGTGTAATGTTGCTGTTTGAGCATAAACAACATCTGCAAAGTTACAGCGCTCAAAGTTCAAAGCAAAGGGAGATATTTGCTTTTAAAGAAAAGGACTACAACAACACGACATTCCTCCCGGGTTAGTGACATCAGCAACCCTAAAATCTACATAAACCCCGACCCCGGACACGCAGTCCATGTGGAGAAGAGGAAAAGTTGTTGTATAAAAGTGTATTTGTGAGTCAGCTCAAACTTTAGCATCCTTCTTTTCACATGCAATAGAAAGTCACTCTGTGTGCATCTCACAACAGTACGAGCGATTTATAGATTATCATGACAGAATATGCTAATTGAAGATAGTTAACTCCACATCAGCAACATAAATTCATCAACTAATCATTCAGAGGCGTCCTGTTGCATTCTACATGTTGTCACTTCTTCTTGAGTCTCTCCATCTTTGTCTGACTCTGTTTTAACATTAAAGGCAGAACAGTTTCTGTCACTTTAGTGTGTCTGCCTGAGGTAATCGCTCTGCTAACACACACCAGCTCTTGAAACCCCGCCCTCTGAGACAGCTCATTTGCATTTAAAGGGACAGGCACAAAACGGTGCGTTTTTGCAAACCCTCAAAATGTGACAACTTTAACATGCTATATAAAAATATCTTTGGGGTATTTTGTGCTAAAACTTCACACACACTCTGGGGACATCAGAGATTTATTTTACGTCTTTAACAAAACACACTCTGCTATTACCAGGTGTGTTTGTTTCCACCATGATAGTTCATGCTTGTGATAAACGTAGCGCCTTATGACGGTCATATCACAATACAATATGCTATCTAACAAGCTGTCAATATTCTCAAATCATATTTTTGATGTGTCGGTGATGTCCGTGTAATCGGCGAGTCAAGCCACTCATGATCAGGTGATCTGCGCACCGGACGCGGGACCGGCGGCCACGGCCTTAATGGCTTTTTAAATGTCACGGAATGTCATGAAATGATGAAACGGGAATCGGTTATCCCAGGTCAAAGTGATCATCTCTCTCTCTCTCTCTCTCT
>NW_027509217.1:1017500-1052500 GCF_051911475.1 Siphateles boraxobius | reverse complement strand
AATGTCAATCGAGCGCAAACAGGACAACAGCAGAAATGCTCTTCGGCTTAGCATTCGCTCACTCTGCTCGTACTCCACTCTGTTTGATGTGATAATTAAAAAGGAAAGCCAAATATTGATGCAGAGATTAGCTGAAGTCATATTTGCCCAGGGATTACGGGGAATTAGATTATCTCATGTAGAAGATCTCCCGATCGCAATCGCCTCCGCCTACGACAAACCCACCGCTGCGGTTAATGACTTTTTTCCCCCCTTTGTGTTATACAATTGCTTATTTCATGCCTTTATTTTCCGCAGCATTTCAAACACACATTCTTTTTTTCCCGTTGCTATCGTACAGGAAAATCTGCCGTCACAGATCAGCGCTTTCAAGCGAGCTCAAAGACAAACACTGAATATTTACGTTTTTTGTTCCACGTTTTGGCACACAGGAGTAAACGGTCACTCCCTCGCAAGGTGACGCTGAAACGTAACGTGCCCAGCGCTACAGATCAACTATCAAGTGTTTACTGTGCAGATTTGATCAAATGTGCATCACACTGATCTTACTCAGTTGAAAACTGTATCCCACAATGCAATGCTCTTGACTCGACCTTCCGTTTCCAATGTGATAAATTAACTGGAAGTAATATAAGCCTTAAATGTTTATAACATCTCTTAAAAATGTCTATAAAATGTCTCGCTAAAGTTGCAGTTAATAGTTAGTTAATAGTCGCTGCCTTAAATTAAGTACAATAAACTTGGATGTTCAAGTCATTTAAACTTAAATTACATTAAACTGACTTTAAAAAAAAGTAGTTGAATCTTGTATAACTTGTAAAAAAAAAAGTTGAAAATTGCTTATTTTGATGAATTAAAGCATATATACAGTAGTCAACAATTGGATCAAAACCTTTCATCAAAGTTATACATGAATTTTGAACAATACCCGTTCTTGTCTTAGTACAACTTTGATTAACTTTTTTGATCCACTTCAACTGTTGACTACTATATATATATACAGTTGCAATCGATATTATTCAACCCCCATTGCAAATCAGGTTTTTTGGCAAAATTTACAGACTTTCAGCTGTTTGCAATGAACAAATCAAACAAAAGTAATTGAAATAGCTCAACACAAAAAATGTTTGAAGTGGTTTCCCCAAATTCAACTGAAAATGCAACTTTTAATTATTTCTGACGTTTCAAAATTATTCAACCCCCTGAATAGAGTCCATCACAACAGCACAAATCTGCAAAACAGGTGTTATCTCACTAATCAAGGCCTTTATTAGTTGCACCAGGTGTGCTTGAGCTAGAACACATGAAATATCTGAACTGGCGATGTTTGTTGAGTGTCACGTTTGACTGCAAGTTAGAAATATGGCTAAGTCAAAAGAATGGTCCAAAAAGTTAAGAGAAGATACCATCACCCTTCACAAGCAAGGAACAGGACACAAAAAGAGCGAATGCAGTAAATGTTCCTAGAGACACCGTTGGAAGCGAAGTGTGCAAGTTCAGAGTTGAAGGAACAGTGGTTACACTACCTGGACAGGGCAGAGAAAGGAAGCTATCAACGGCTGCAACCAGATTTCTGAGAAGTCAGGTTCAGATAAACCCTCGAGTGCCTGAAAAAGACCTGCAGCAAGACTTGGTGACACTGAGGTCTGAGCTTGCATAGTAAGGCCTGTACTAAACGCATATACTCAACGACGTACACCACTACTGACCCAAAAGTGCTTAAAATCATAAATAAGCCACCGAAGTTTTGGGATTCTGTTCTGAGAAGCGATTAAACAAAACTGAACTTTTCGGCGCTCTGGATCAGCGGTGTGTCTGGAGGAAGAAGAATGAAGCATAAGCTGAAATGAACACGGTCTACAGTTCAGCATGATGGATCAGTGATGCTCTGCGGCTGCTTTATATCCGCCGGCACTGGAAACCTGCAGCGTGTGGAAGGAGAGATGGATTCAGTGAAGTATCAGGAAACCCTAGGAGGAAACATCATGCTGTCAATAAAGAAGTGAAGCTTGGACCATCAACAGGACAATTATCCAAAGCATTCCCCAAACTCCACCAAGGCTTGGTTGCAGAAGAAGTCCTGGAAGATACAGTGGCATCACAGTCACCTGACTTGAACCCCATAGAAAATCTGTGGTGGGATTTGAAGGCGGTGGTTGCAGCACACAAGCCCATGAATATCATTGAACTGGAGGCCGTTGCTCATGAGGAACGGCTCAGATTGCTCAGAAACGCTGCCAGAAGCTGCTGTCTTGTTATACACCTCGTTTGCAGCAGCTCGTAACAGCAAAACGCTGTTCTACTCAGTACTAAAGATGCTTGCCGTGAAGGGGTTGAATCATTTTGAGACTGCCGAAGTCATTAAAAGTTGCATTTTCAGTTTTGTTTTACTTTTGTTTTACAAATTACTTTTGTTTGATTTGTTCATTGCAAACAGCTGAAAGTCTGTACATTTTGCAAATAAACCTGATTTGCAATGGGGGTTGAATAACTTTGATTGCAAACTATGTATATATATTTATATATATATATATATATATATATATATATATATATACACACACACACACACACACATATATTTATATATATATATATATATATATATATATATATATCGAGAGCGAGAGAAAACAGCAAAAACATAATACAAATATAATAATTTAATTACAGTATAAGAGTTAGAATTATTTAGTAAGTATAAGTTTATCACACAGCTTTTACACACAAAAAATGTATAACATAGCCATATTCTTAACGTGTTTAGTCAGTTTTATTATTTAAATAATACATAATATCATTAGTAGGCCTATAAATGAATAGATGATAATTAATGTTAAGTGTTGAATGTGCTTGTGCTCCACGTTCTCTCTGTCGTGGGATGTTTGTTAGTGGATCTGGCAACTGTTTCTGAAGCTGATCAGATGTTTGAGCAACTCTCGGGCTCCCGTGGGCAGCGGTGTCGAGATGCAGGGCCCCTCGGTGGGATTCGGGCCCTTAAACACCACACACACTCACTTAGGAGAGAGAGAGAGAGAGTGGAAATGCAGCTGGAAGACACCATTAGGAGGAACTGGGAGGCATGTGAATGAATGGAGTCATTAGGTAGTGGTTTGTGTGAGTGCCGTCACCAGCTGACAGTCCCGCTCGCTCTCTCTCTCTCTCTCTGCTTCTCTCACTCGTCTCCTGTACGGAGCAGATCGGCTCGTTTGCATTCCCGGGATAGCAGACGCTCGGGAGAGACCCCCACCTCCTCTCGGTCCAAACACTCGCACACACTCGCACACACTCTCCTTCTGGACGGACAGATTCCTCTCGCCACGCCTGCCTGTTCCTCCGCCTTTCATTTCTCAGTTTTTTATTTATCACATATGGCTCAGAAACTCATCAACATATGGATCCCATTGTTTGTCGCCCAGGCGGCCCCACTGTTATAGACAATAGCTGATGAGTTTGTTTGAACCTTGCGAGATCCGTCACGGCTGTTGCGGTTTATTTGCCGAGAGTTTTGCAGAAACGAGCGTTTGGTAGACGAGGATCTCGCTGTATGTTTGGAACACACACTCGCAGAAACGCTGATGTCCACTGTTTTCATCTACATTAATATACTTACTGTAGCGCACTGTCAACAGAATGATCATACGCCTTATTAGTGGAATATGTTTTGGATGAATTATATATCAAAAGCATGAGGAGGGGGGAGGGGGAGGGGGAGGGGGGGGGGGATGGGGGGGGGGGGATGTTGAGGGGGATCGGAGATGACCAGTACATGGGTGGATGCATCATTCATGTGAATATTTAACGAAACATCGAGCCTTATTGTGCAAGATTTGTCCATGCATGTTATTTAGAAGAAGAAAAAAATATATATTTGATTTGGTAACATAACTTTTGAAGCTTGGTTCAGAAACTTTTTGTTTTCGCTGACTTCACCCTCTTTATATAAAGACATTATTTTTAAATCCTGATGGATTCAATCAAGTCCCATGACTCCGGGACTCCATGAACCCATTCACTCTGAAATACAGATTATGGAAGTAAAAAAGTTGAGCGCAACATTTCAGGTTGACTTCAACAGCTTGCAAACAAATCCAAACAAATGCATCAAATTTCGCGCAAAAATCTATTGTATCGCAATTTGTCATCAGTGCTGATTAATTACTTACAAACTGTAATTTGTAAAGTGCTGCTCCTCTGTAGCCCAGGTCAGGCGCTTCTGCCGCTGTTTCTGGTTCAAAAGTGGCTTGACCTGGGGAATGCGGCACCTGTAGCCCATTTCCTGCACACGCCTGTGCACGGTGGCACTGGATGTTTCTACTCCAGAATCAGTCCACTGCTTCCGCAGGTCCCCCAAGGTCTGGAATCGGTCCTTCTCCACAATCTTCCTCAGGGTCCGGTCATCTCTTCTCGTTGTGCAGCGTTTTTTGCCACACTTTTTCCTTCCCACAGACTTCCCACTGAGGTGCCTTGATACAGCACTCTGGGAACAGCCTATTTGTTCAGACATTTCTTTCTGTGTCTTACCCTCTTGCTTGAGGGTGTCAATGATGGCCTTCTGGACAGCAGTCAGGTCGGCAGTCTTACCCATGATTGCGGTTTTGAGTAATGAAACAGGCTGGGAGTTTTTAAAAGCCTCATGAATCTTTTGCAGGTGTTTAGAGTTAATTAGTTGATTCAGATGATTAGGTTAATAGCTCGTTTAGAGACACTTTTCATGATATGCTAATTTATTGAGATAGGAATTTTGGGTTTTCATGAGCTGCATGCCAAAATCATCAGTATTAAAACAATAAAAGACCTGAAATATTTCAGTTGGTGTGCAATGAATCTAAAATATATGAAAGTTTAATTTTTATCATTGCAATATCGAAAATAATGAACTTTATCACAATATGCTAATTTTTTGAGAAGGACCTGTATATGATTTCTCATGATTAGTTCCTCATATACAGGAGATGAACATGAGGATGATTGATTGACAGTGACTGCACACAGATGTGTGTGTTCTCCATTACACACAGTAAACAGCTGCTGTGGGTGAAGATAATTCTTTGGTTTGGTTCTTGTTAAGTCTAGTTTGGGTGGTTGTCTGTATAGTTAAAGGGGCTTCAGCACTGTTAGCTGAGCATAGTATTTAACGGCTCAAACTTATTCACAGACATCGTTAAATAATACAGAAAACAGCCAAGAGGTGAACACAGATCTCAGAGAACGCTTCATTATCCTGATGCAGTGCATTCATCTACTTTTAACACGCTGTTTTAAAGACCTTTGCTTCGTTAGTTCTTCTGTGGAGATGTTTAGCTGAATGTTCACGCTGCTCTTTTCACTCAATGACAGTGGATGGGGACTGTCCAGCTCCAAAAGCAACAACAAAATACATAAAACTATGATAAAAGCAGTCCGTATGACTCATGAACAAAGTCTTCTAAACTCATTTAATAGCTTTGTGTGAGGAACAAACTGAAATACACACTCACATATTGAAGGCGTTGTAAAGACCAGTGCTGTTTTAAATCAAGCCTTTCTGTTTCTCAACCAAAGCTTTGAAATATAATGCAAGAGTCTTTTGAGTTTTTTTGACTCTTTTCTAGTGGAGAAATTGAAAGTTATACAGGTTTGGAATAACATTTGCTGTGCAAATACGACAGAATTTGTAATTTTTTTCCTTCAATCGATCCTTTTAAATTGCAGTGTCACTGTGTTGTTGGCAAATTCATATTTATATGTAATATCTATTTTCTGGGGTGTACTGAATCTCTGCTCACTTACTGGAAACAGTATAGGACAACAGATACCACAACAGACTTTTAATATAACATTTGGCCACAACCATTTTAAAAAGCAACTCTGTAAATGTCTTTAAATAATTGTGTCTTTGTTTGCTCATCCGCATGTCAACTATTCCAGCTATTAAACTGCTGCGTCTCTATGTGCCCGTGACAAATCTATTTATGTAATACCTTTGATAGGTATTGATTGTAACGCTGCAGAAAGGAATAAAGAGAGAAAAATGAGCTTGAAGACAGAAGATGGCGGCCACTAACACCAGATGTAATGAGAGGCAGGTGACAGAGAGAAACACACACCGCTTTTCCAGCTCGTATTCTACACTTTAATAGCATTTCATTATTTCCCCAAAGTCCAGTAATAATGTTGTTCCAGGTGTGGTGATCTCTCTGACCCTGACAATTAAAGCGGCTGTTATTGCTGTAATTCACAGCGCATCAGTGTGTTCAACACCATCTCAACCGCTTTCACTCTCAATTTAGACCCCATTAAATAGTTTAGAGCTCGGCATAAATACACAAGTTTATATTCATAAAAACATTTTTTAAAAATGAAGTTGTAAGATTTTACTACGGGATTTTCCAGGTCTATAAAACGTATACATCCATGCATCCGAGACCGGAGGGATTCTGGCTCTTAAAAGCAAAAGAAAAAAGGTGTGAATTAAAATAATAAATATATTTATTTCTGTGTGGTTTTAGCTTGTTTAATGCTGGTTATTAAACAAATAAAACATCTCTTAAATCATCTTGAGAGTTTTGCTGAGGGCCCTAGTGGAGTGGAATTTGAGAGAAAGAAAAGTATTTGTATTTTTAATAACTAAAATTACTGTTAAATAAATACATAAAATCTGTCTAAAAAGTTGTGGAGGAAATCACATTCACATCAATGTCTTCAGATCCTTTTTTTTTTTTTTAACTTTTCCCCACCAGTTTTTTTCTTTTTTAGATTCCAGCCACCGCCATCATTTTTGATCATTTCCATAAAAGTTTAATGGCCCCCAGAATAGTTTGTTTTATGAATATCTGAGCATAGAAATGCTCTCAATAGAATAGAATCAAAAGAAAAAGACAGAGACAGAGATACTTCTTTTAAACAAAAAAAATATATTATTCTAGCTTAATGCATTCTTTTTTTATTAACATTTGAATGTGGGCAAGTTTCATAAAAAAAAAGCAACATTTTGATCAAAAAGCTGATAAAATGCTGTTTTTAGGTCTGGATGCGATTCAGAACGATGATGAAAACACAGATGAGGAGATCGAGTCCATCAACGCCTCATTTGATGGATATGCTGTTTAATGTTGATGATCGCGTTATTTTACATATGCGTACGATCAGACATGATATCGCTTGTTTCTGCGTGTTCTTCACCGTGTTTTGATCAGGAGATTCTGTACTCTTTCTAAATGTGTAATAGCGCCTCCTACTGTATAACAGTGAAAACACAGAAAGACGGAAATTTCGGTCAATGGCGGGAAAAGAGTTAAACTGAAATCTGTCATCATTTACAACATCTTTTCACTTGAAACGTGTATAATATTTGTTTTCCTGTGGAGCACAAAAGGAGTCATCAAAGTCACAATATCAAGTATATAGGAGAAAGACAAATGCTTCAAGTGATTTTTCATTTATTTATTGATTGATCACGGCGCAGTGACCAGGTGAGACCAGAACAACACTGTGTGTGTGTGTGTGTGTGAGAGAGAGAGAGAGAGAGAGAGAGAGAGAGAGAGAGAGAGAGAGAGAGAGAGAGAGAGAGCGAAAGCTGACGTTCAGACGGCTCCGTCCTGCTTCTTTCTCATGTGTGTGTGTGTGTGTGTGAGAGAGAGAGAGAGAGAGAGAGAGAGAGAGAGAGAGAGAGAGAGAGAGAGAGAGAGAGAGAGAGAGAGCGAAAGCTGACGTTCAGACGGCTCCGTCCTGCTTCTTTCTCATGTGTGTGTGTGTGTGTGTATGTGTGAGCAAGCGCTGGCGTTCACACGACTCGGTCCTGGTTCTTCTCAGGTGTGTGTGTGAGTGACCTTGGAGTGGCGGCAGTGCTTAAACAGTGTGTCAGCGAGTGTGTTGAAGCGTGTCTGTGCCGATTATGAATGTTTCATTACTGCCACCTCAGCCTTTAGCTGTGAGCTTTCCACTAAAGCACACTGACAAATCCTCTTTCTTCTGGCCTTTTCTACCTCCGCTCGCTCTATCTCTCCTCCACTTCCTTTCTCTGCTCTCGCTCGGTTGCTGGTACTCTCGATTTTTCTTTCCGCAGTTTTCCCCCCCTCTCTCTCTCTCTCTCTGTCTCTCTCTATCTCTCTCTCCCTCTCTCTCTCTCTCTCTCTCTCTCTGATGAATCTCCAGACAGCAGGGAATAATTGTAGTTGGGGCCGAGCGCTCGTTTTTCTCTTTGTTTGAAAGGCATGACAGGTACGACTTCTCCTCTGGTCTCTCACCCTCCCTTCCTCCCTTCCGCACAAAGAGCCAACAAAATAAGTCAAGGTTTACAAGGTCAACTCGTCTCGTGCTAAGCAGAGCTTTTTCACCAGCAGTATTTCGACTAAAACGTCAAGAGACAGCGGAGATAAATTTGGAAAAATGTCTCTGTGCTTTACTCTGATTTCTGCTCCTCTGAATAAGAGAGCTTGTTATCTTATTGTCTTATAATAGCAGGCGAGTGTTCGCACACTTCATCATGCCCCTGCCCTGTAGAGTGTGTGAAAGTGTGTCACACACACAGGAAAAGAGGGGCACGGCAGATTAGGATCTGCTTTCTCGGGTGTGTTGAAACTCTCCCCGCGTTTCAGAAGACTTTCTTTGACGGCAGAAACCACTTGCATGAGACCTTTGATATAAAATTCATCTTGTGCCTTGTGAAAAAAAAAGTAAAACTGTCTTTAATGCATCTAATCGTTCGTTGTGCTGAAGTTGTGTCATTTTTTTTTAAATGCAGGCCTACAAGCAGAGATTATAAAGGAATTTCTTCACTCAAAAACATGAAAAATCTTTTTTCTTTTTCTTCTGTAAAACACACAGTTTAGCAGAATGTTACTGCTGCGCTTTTCCCGCAATCAGTGGCTGTCAAACTCTTAAAAAAAAAAAAAAACACCATAAAATTACTCCAAATGGGGAACAAACTGACATTATTTGCTGAGAATCTTCCCCTTATGGTGCTTTTTTGATCTTGGCAGATTCACTGCAAGGAAAAGAGCAGCGTGAACGTTCTACAAAACATCTCATTTTGAAATAAAAAGTCTGAGCGCTTTAAAATTACACAAGTATTTTTAATTTTCGGAGCGAACTAGTTTTCCCGGAATAATCATAGCAAGCGGTTTCCATTACTTTAAATCTCACCCACAAGCATCACATGAAACTTTGCAAAAAATAGATTTCCTTACTAAACAGAATATAGATGCGTCTGCTATAAACAGCCTCCGAGTGCGCACTAGCTCTAAAGAAATGTGTTATCTAGTCATAAACTTCTCTTGCAGTCAGCTACTGGATTTCATAAAACCAACATTGACTTTATAACGGCTCTTAATAAATATTGACCTACATTTTAATCACATGCTAATCTTGAGCGCTGGAGAGGTGACAGTTTATGGATGGCCGTGGATCATAAATTTTCCGGGTCGCATCTCTCTATCGAGTGTATCTGTTCCTCCGAGAGCCGTACGATTGATCATATTCATTAAAAATATCTACACACTTTGGCATTTCACAGCCCACTAAGCCTGTGCAAGTTTAAGAATAAGATGTAATTATTCTCCTAAAGCCAATATTAATTTCAATGGAATAATGAACTATTTGGATTAAGAGATTGATGTATTGTGCTTGTTTGTGTTTTAAACTGGGGTCTCAGACCGGGAAATTTGAGTTTTTTAACAGCAAATTTAAACGAAATCTACTTGGTTTTGTGAAAAAGAGAGATAAAAAAGCAATAATATATAATCCAAAACAAAATATATCCTGAGTAGGAAAAAACGCTTTGTGGAAAAACAATTTTTTTATCTCATATTTTAATACTTAAACTAAGTAACTCATTTAATACTATGATCTGTGACGCCTTTAGTTTATTAATTTTGATTGCCTTTATAAAAGCACACTACTTTTTCCACATACAGTATAAATGCATTTAAAAGCCCTGCAATAGATAGATAGTTTTATTGCATCAGCACATTTTGTCTAGTTAAATGTTCAGTGCTTTTTTCCATCTATTGCATGTTCATTTTGCATAAATAGGTTACTGAAATTGTTTCCAAAACTCTAAAATTATATTCTTTTTATATTTTTAGCAGCATTAATTCTCCATATTCACCAATAAGTGCTTCTCTAGCCAGCTGTCTCAAAGCTCTACTGCGCTATTAAAATCGTGTTTCACCGCAACCCAGGCGTTTCCAGAAACCTGCATCCATGCCACCGCTGAGCATTGTTTAAAGCCATGGGGTATTGTGGAATAGAATGAGGTCGACCAATCTTTTCAAAACTAATTATAATGTTTAAAAACCTAAACACCAGAAGCAATATTGGGCCAATAAAACGGAATTAAAAGCTCATTTCTGCGGGGTAATTGCACCACGCAGTGCTGATATTAAACACCTGGCATGTGGTACAGCTCTGTGTCCACAGATGTGGAGCCATCAGACCCGAAGCGAACCGGTCAGAGATCAGGCATGCGTTCGCACACTATCAGCTGCCATGATGGCTTTGTTACAGGACATGATGTCATGATGCCGCTCTTCCTCTATTTGACCAGGCAGAGGGAATGGGAGAGTGATACAGATTGAGTGTGTCATTGTAAATGGGGGTAGATTAAGCGGATATATTGTGAGTGTTCAGGGAAAGGCTTTTGGTTACAGCCAGGGCTGTGCGTACAGGAAGTGATGCAGACATATACTGGGGTCAATGGGAGATCCGTTTACCTCTGAAAGTCACCTTTTGTCTTGCATCACTACACCGGCCTGTCCTAGACGGGACACTATGATGCTTATTGCCATATCAGTAACACTGAAGTTCTTTACATTACAGTTTTTCCTGCGGAAATCTGGGTATATTTGTGCTCTTGCTGCATTGATGGTGTGTACCACAACCGGACAGTTATTTCAAGCTAGACACACTAAAAAGTACCAAAGTAATTAATGATAGATGATGGTAATACCGTGGTATTATGATATATAACATGGTACTAAATGTTTATCATAATCATGTCATAGTACTTTCAATTTTTTCCCCTTAAAACAACCAAACAAACATAAAAAAACCATTATGAAATAGGTACAAAACAAATTTGTAGAGGAGGGGGGGGGGGGGGGGGGGGTCATAAGATATGGTAGTTGAATGTTACTGTGAAATATAAAGATTATTCAAGCTTGATTTGTGGAACAAAGTGAGGTGAGTTACTATACATTTTTGTTTCGAGGATCAAGGCCGGCCTTAGAAAAACGGTGCACTTGTGCAGTGTGCAGAAAGAAAAAGCATTGATTTACTATCTAATGATTCCAATACAATGATCAATAAGGCTCTGTTGAAGAAACGAGAAAAACATCCACTCATGAATCTTCCGGTGCCTCAGACACAAAGGTCTTCTTGGCAGAACACGCATGGTTATTGAAGCAGTTGAGATCATTCTTGCAGGTTTTCACATAATGTCTCTCTGGCATTTGGGAAAAGGAAAGCTTGGATTACACAAGTCTTTGACTTAAAAGGAGGATAAGATCTTTTTGGTATTGGCCTATACTTACCTGCCCATCGCAGCCTGACTACACTCTCGATCAAACTCTGATGGTGGACTTATTGAAAGATACCTTGCAGATTCTCAACATATGGCTGGTTCCCAAATATCTACATCTTATATAGTCTAGTTTGGCAAATAAAATTGTATCTGTTTAACAACTAGTGTATCCAAGACATCATTGGGGCCAGACTTGGCACAACTCTGGAGGCAAAGCTGTTGTTTTTGTTGTACGCCAACCTATGCCTTGAGGAGAATGATATCACCAGCGTCTGTCTAGACCCAGCTGAGCATTTGCTGCTTCTGCTAGGGAGGCAGAAAAGGGTCATAAAACCCGAATGATTGCCACCCAGACTTCCCTGGAGGTAGAGAGGCTTGAGTACAGGATGGAAACCAACACAGGGCCAACAGTTTCCCAGAAGACCTTGAGGCAGAAACCTCAGATGCCACGCCACCTGTGGCACACTGTCAACATCGTTTAGTGCATGTTATTATTGGGTTTTTTTTTGTTCTCTGTGCATTTAAGACGCATTTAGAAAAGGTTTGTGTCCTTTTTGTAGGTCAGGCGATTGTCAATCTTTGCCAAGTGTTTAATGGCTGCTCTATGGGAAAATGATACTGCAACGGCTATGAAGAGTCGAGATTCTCTAAAACATGTAACCTCAATAAATCACCAGAGTGGAGAGTTTGATAGAAGATGGACTTCAATGCAGAGATCAAGTGCAGATCTACCGCTCCTAGTAGACTCGCGGATAGACACTAGGATAAGACTTCTGCCTTACTGTAGGGATAAGCCGGTACCTTTATCTGTTTGAAATGTGCTTTAGTGCAAGAGAACAAAGTCACTAAACATAAAATCAGACAACGGGGATGTGGACTACAAGAATCCCTGTGGTTCCGGTGTCCCTGGAAAAGACTTGCGGAGTGGTACCCCTGTTGAGACTGTGCTACTGAAAGCTTTCCTATCTATGTTCAGACATTTGCAAACAATACAGTATGTGACACCTGGCTGGCCCAGAAACACTACATCTGTGTTCCCACTTTATCTCCCGTTATCCAGGAGCGGGACGGTCCCACTGGTTCCCACACACATGCACACAAATGGTTTAGTGCCACTTCAGGTTTACATGCCTCACATCATTAGCTATCCTCCCTCAATCTCAGACAAATAACAACCAGTCTCTCCTCTTCCTCCCCTCCAACTCTCTTTCTCTCCCTCCATCAGGGGCCCATTCATTACACGGTGACACTTTTACTGCCTCTACCTCTCCCAGACCTCTCTACCTCTCTGGAGAGAACAGATAGAACAAGAAAGAGAGCGAGAACAGGGAAGAGACTGAGTGGAACCAGAAATAGAGCGCAGCCCCACCTCCAGTCCCACACACGCTCAACTCGAAAATACAGAAGCTTGTTTGTTTATGAGTAGCATATTTTCAGACAACCTCTTTTCCCTTGGATGTACAAGGAATACTGGGAACACCTTGTCCATCTTTTGGTATCGTACCCCAATCCATGTGTGTTCAATTTCTGCATTGCATCATGGTCTCCTTATACAGTATGTGTGAGTGTGTGTGGGAGCAAACACAGATAGGCCACCTGCACGGAGAAGGTTACACTGTCTACATGTACATTATGCAACCCTGTTTGTGCAGGAGAGAATGTACTGTGAGCATTACACAATCAGTTCTTCAGATCACATGCTGGGTTTCTCACATGTTGGGAACAGATCAAGCTTATATTTTGTACAACTTTAGCATGTTTCATTGGTGACGCACTAAACCAGTTCAGTGTTGCATTTGTGTTGAAATGTCGTCTGATTTTCTGGTGTGGAAACGTGCTGGAGTCGCTCTTATCCTTGTCTGCTGGTCCAGGTTATTGATTCCACTGGCCGCACAAGCGTGAAAGGGCGGGACAGGTCTCTTTTATGATTGGTTTCTTGATGTGTCAATTACTCTGTTGGAGTGAGTAATGCGTGTGACAGGCGGTTTGTTTATGGAGTTGTTCCGGGTCATGGTCAAAGCCTCACTAAACACACAGGCGAAGAAGGGTTCAGCTTATGTCACTCCGGGGAAACTCGCTCACCCCTGAGTCACGAGATAAGAGACTTTCTTGGTTTAAATCCCCAGAGAAGTCCTTATTACTGGGGTGTAATATAAAAGACGTGTGCTATTTTGGTTTTCACAATGCATACTGTTCACCACTGAAAATAACAAATGCATGTAGTGTGTAAAACAGTGTCCAGTGTATTATGAGCATCCATCCTTTATTAGTTGTGATGTCTGTGTTGATTGACAAAAAAAAAACAAAGCATGTCTAAATCACTTCACTTTAAGATAATTGATGTGATGTATGTTTGATGATGTCATAATAAATAGTTGATTCAATCAATCAACTTTTTTTTAAATCTGCCTAAAATTAATAGGTTAATCCTATTTTTTAACTTGAAATGATTCATAAACTGATTGAGAAAATGAATCCGATTTCTCAGTGCTATTTGCACTAACACTATTTTAAGGCCCAAAAACAATGTAAGATGTGATGGAGACAAAAAGAAAATGTATTTGAAATTATTCAAATAAATAGCACTGAGAATTACTTCAGAAAGGCTGATCAAAAAATTCAGCCCCCCAGCTATGTATACGAAAACATTAAGTCATGTTTTTATTTTGAATTATTAATTTTTTTAAATAATTTTCTCTTTCTTTTCAGACAGTGTAACACTGGAATGCTTCTGGCTTAGGGTGACCCACGGCTCCTAGACTGCCACAAAGCACAACCTCTCCAAAATCAACCCCTGATGAAGACAACGATTAGGAGAAGGAAGATGACAGAGGATTGAGAGAAATCAGAAACCCTTTATCAACCTGAGTGCCATTCCTCAGCCTTACCCACAATCCCCTTCTACTGACTCTATCCTGATTTTACAGTCAGATGTCTCGCCAACAATGAAAAACAAATTAGGAAAGCCTTGAAACATCCCTGCATGTTTGATGATGCAATCCGGACAATAAAAGGAATTTGAAAAGGAACTTCCACCAGATATTTCCACACTACATGGACTCAAACTCTTTCTGTGTCTCTGCCACCGACAGCCCTCCTGGTCTCGTACCAGATGTTGTTTTATTGTTCTTCAACATTAAGCCCAGCGTTTTGTAAAAGATGGTGGGGAGGATCCAGCCAGATGGGGTCAAGAAAGACAACAGCTTTCAGATTCTTTCAGAACAGCAGTTTGTGTATATTGTGTACAGGATATCAATACAGGCTTATTCTTACCAATGTGAAAACACCATGTTTGTAAATAGTTCACAAATTGTACATTTCCTGCATTATGTCTTTGTAGGTTACGCCGTTACATTTATTCAACATTTTTATCTGTACAGACGTAAAGGTTGACATTGATCTCCAAACATATGAGTATTTGTATGCCATAAACATCCATTTAAACCATATAGACCCCTTCTAAAGATGATTCAAACATTATTGCTTGTTAAGGAGACATTTATAGAGTGATCTAGACCTAGTTAAAGCCTAATGCAGGATTGAGTGACTACGCCTTTGAGAATGAGAGAAACACAATTGAATTGAATCTCTCGCTGTCTCTCTGCATCTCTTTATCTGCTGTAGAAGTCCCAGCCCGTGTGGTTCTAGTTTCCGATTCTCAGATAACTTCCAAGCTTGATTGCCAACATCCTTGTACAGTCTAGAATTGCATCTTCTCATCGTTTTTGCCCCTTCATTCAATGATTACCCAATGCCTGAATCCTCTACGTAGCCGTAATGTTCATGTAGGCGACCCTGCGGGATCACAGGGTCCGAGCACCTGAGGAGGGTGTGGATCTCTCCTGGATGAGCCTCTCACTGAGTTCCCACAGGCTCAGGGCGGCTGTGGTGTCCTGGGCCTGTGGAGAGGGCAAGCAGCGGAAGCAGTTGTTGAAGTACATCCCTCCGATTCCCTCCAGCTCCGGAGCCACGGCGCAGTAGACCGTAGTGGCCGCTCCCTGTTGCTGTGGAAACAAAAACAAAAGTATCAGAATAAACTGAAGCAATGTGAGCAAAAATGAAGACTTTTGTTCCTGCACAGAGAAAATGACAGTCGCAAAAACTGGGACGGGGCAATACCAAAGACACCTCTAACCATCTGAGACTTGCTTTCCCCCCCTAAAACTGATAATGAGATAGGGGAAGTGCTTCACAGCCTGTCAGAAGACACCATGGGACAGACTGTCAGCTTGTTCAATTGGAGTTCCTGTTGTACTTGTACAATGGACACATGGCTATCAACAATCTGCATGTTGTCATATAGGTACCTGCCAAATTCTAGTCTAGAAACCACCAAGATGAGCTGGTTTATGGTGTTCAATTCTGGCAAGTTCTATAAAAGCTTTTAAGGTGGACTCAATCCTCACTCTGTCTGAATGCTCTATCCATTCAAAGGTTAGCAGGAAAACAACCGAGAACAATAGTAATGACATGCACTTGCCGGTATCTCCTCCATAAGTAGGAAAAACAGGATATATTATCTCAGAAACTTGAACTGAGAAGCACTCAAGTGGCAGGTTTATTGTATATCTCTTGTACACCTGCCAAGAATACCAGACAATGATCAACACACACAAACAGTATAGTTGTAGATACTGTACATAGCAGAAAGGCAGTGCTTTGGGGAAGTCTTGTAAAGACGACTGTGTGGCAGCCTGCCAAAACTGTCCATTCATCTCATGTCAAAGGGATTTCTGGATGTCACTGAGTCAATGGGGACTTTCTGTCACTGCTGGAGAAGGCGTCTACGTGTAGACTTATATACACATACAAACACACATTTAAATCTTAAAAAAGGGATCCAGCACAAAGATATCAAATTGAAAGACACTCAAGACAGGTTGGAGACACATAACCCAAATCCCAGTATCCTCTGTAGCGCATACAGGAATGGTCAGGCTTCATGGAAAGCTCTAAAGGGACGTTCACACTGACAGCGGTTTACCGAAAACAAAGCAACTGGAAGTAATTCGTTTTCAATGAGATTTGTCAATCCGAGGCAACAAAAGTGACACAGACCTTTTGGCGAGTTCAAATTTGGTTACAAGCAAGATACACAATCCGCTGAAGTCCAGTGACAGTGACCGTTTTCAGTGTGAACCCCCCCTTAAGAAAGGAAGCAATTGCTGGAATCACTTTTCCAAGATGAAGTGGTGTGCAAATTTGAAGTGTGTTATTTCAGCACCAAACTAGCAGAAAACAGTCCTCCCGTCTTCTGTTGTCGTAGAACATGTAGTCCCCAATGCCCCACCATTGGCTGAGTCAGAAGTGGACACTCAAACAAACAGTTTGCACATTCAAATAAAAAAATAAAAAAGACACACTTAAGCTTTAATTAGCTTTAATAGTTTAAGATTATAGCGGTATCATAGTGTTCTGCCAGGGTTTAAAGGCCAGTCTAGCAATTCCTTCCTCATCCCTTAACGTTAAAAAAATCCTCATGAAACATCAAAATCAGTCATTTGTGTCTGGAACACAACATGTACGCCCCCAGTCAAGCCTCTTTTAGGGTTTATTTTGTTTGTGCCCTCGGGTTTGATTGTTTACACCAAAACAAATGACTCTTCACGTCTCACAGATGCTCTGCACTTTTCCGCATAGCTGATCAGAGTCTAATTGTTGGGGACGGTTGGCTATCCTGGGTGTTTTAACTGTCTCGGGGAAAGAGGGCTGAAGATTCAGAGGAAAAGAAAAACATGTCAGACAGAATTAGAGCCGACGTGCAGTTCAAATGTTTCCAGACTGGTTTTTTATGTCCCTCCTCTCACAGAAGAAACCGTCCTGCGCTACTTCACACACGACTTCTGCAGGAAGTTAACTTCTGTGAGATGCACAAGAAATGGACTTCCGCTTTATCTTCAAATAGTGCAGGAGCGTCTCAGATCTGAAAAAAGCACAGGCCAACGTTTAGAGATCGTCTGGCAGACGTTTACAGGGACGTACACCGATGGCCAACTCTTTAAACAGAACGCAAATACACACGCGTGCAACAGTACAAAGACATTGGCTCGTTTAAGGAGCCAAATCAACAGCTGTAGCTCAAGCTGGCAAAGACTGCGACAGAACGCTTGTTAGAAACACACACACACACAAACTAGCAGGAAGAAAGCCAAGGCTGTAGTCAGATATTCAGTGCGCTCATCCCCATTTAACTCTAGTTTGTGTGTTTTTCTGTATCTGTGTGTGTGTGGCGGACCGAGCGTCTTTTGAAGTACACAGATGCTGCATGTTGCTTTGGTTAGTGCGGCAATAAACATGACATCAAAAGGATGGATCTTTCTGGAGTCTTACCTGCTTGTGCAGTGATAAGTTAATACATATTTGAAGCTGGGAATATGAAAGGACAGAAAAATGTCACTCAACCCCTCTAGCGAACCCAACGCAGTGAGTCAATATGCAAAGATGCACTTTATGGATTCACTGCTCTTGTAATTACATTTAACGTAGTTACATGCACAAAAAAGTGCATGTAACTATGTTACATGTTCAAAGCTGTGTGAAAATATTTCCCTGTTTATTAAGGTGACGTACTGATAGGAAAATCAGCTAGATGTTGAGCAAATTGCCCAAAATGCCTCCTAGCTTTCGATTAGCTCATTAGGAATAACAAATGTGCTCTGAAATCCAAACCCAGGATATAGGTCTAGAAACCATAGGAATGGTTTGCAAGTATTGATTTTCATAATGCCCAAATATTTTATAACTTCACGGTCATGTACATGTTTTAAGCATAAGCTAAGCTGGAACAAACTTTTTTATTTTAGCCGGCAAAAATAGCTTAAACCAGCCTGATGTGGTTTATCTGGTCTCGCATCCTGGCCAGACCGGCGTTCATCTGGTTTACCACTGAATACCAGCTTGGTATCTAGCAAAAAACCTCAGGCTAGTTAAAGAAGTGTATTTTCCTTCTTCAGCAGGGTCTTAAAAAACAGTGTCATGTTCTTCATATGTCCTTGTTGTCTCCTCACCTTGATTAGAATACAGTGCCGACAGCTCAAAGTTAACGCTAATACACTCCTCTCAAGCTCTATTGCATCACGCTACTTGGCTCTGCTAATGCCTTCTGTAATGACACACTGTGAAGACTAGCGTGACTGAGATTACCAGCGCTAATGGATGTGGAGTGCGATTTCAGCGCTGGCTAGTGTGCTGCCGTCCCTTAGCCAAACAATGGGCTGAAATGAATACAAAGCAACTTCCAAATGCGCTTTAGCCCATTTCCAAAGCCTGCCTAGTCTTCCTAGCGGATGTGAGATGCAGGGAGAACACATGGTTAAATCCCAGCAGCCCCATTTAAGAGCTGCGCCAACTGAATAGGGCTAAAACAGAGCTAGCAGTTAGCTTAGGAGACTTTATTACAGTAATCGCCATCTGAAGTACAGCAGTACAGTCGGCTTGATTGTTCAATTGGGGTTTAGTACATGTGCTTTATATCAACTTTGAATACATTCCCATCAAGCTCTCTCAGATGCATCTTCACTAAATATAGATCTGCGATTGATCCATTGAGGCTGTAGACTGGAACACCATTCCCTTTATCCGTTAGCAGTGGGACAATAATAGGGTTTCTAACCATGAGCCTCCGCTTTGGTGTATTTAGCTGTAGGAGATTGGATTGTCAGACTGAATAAGAGAACATGGATCTTATTGCCGTTATGCTGAACCTCCTGGCGCTTGACCCTGACGGCCCTTTTGGATAGATAAGCTTTATGATAAAACGCATTAGCATGCTGGACCCGGTACCGCTCAGCCCAGAAAACCGATAGCAATAGAGCTACTGATCACTTAAAGCAGTGGTTCTCAACTGGTTTTGCTTCAGGACCCAAGATTTATAACTGGACTTCAAGTGACATCCCAACACAGAACTAGAATTGTTTGTAGTACAAAATGTGTGTATGTTACATGATTTTAATAATGGTTTTTCCAAAGATGGGGATGAGGCATGTTGGTATCTGACTAGATTTTCTGGTTTTTACTAAGTGACCCATGGATTAATTGATTAACATGGAACACGTGGCATTTGACGCCAATAGTAAAAGACAAGCAACTGATAAACTCTTCTTTTTCTTTGCTTACCATGCACAATTATATAGTTAGCATTGTTTTTCATTGCTGTACTCAAATTGGGTCATGATCCACCAGTTCAGAAGTATTCAATACTTAAATGAACCATATTCTGCATCATATTACAGGTATTCAAACTACGAGGAAAACATCCAAACGGTTTGATCATTTTTGCAGCAATACTGACAACCAAACCAAAGCAAATAAAAACAAAGAGCAACACATTCATCCTCTTTTAAAAAATAATTAAAGAAACAAAGGACAGAAATGGACACTAGATACTTCCATTATCTCAGAAGTCCTGCAATAAGAAACAACAAAATAACGTCTTCCTGTATCAAAGGCAATGTTCAATATGAAACCTCATGCATACAGATCCAAATACGTAGTTTTGTTTAGCAATAAATAATTGAGATGATAACATCAGGTGTGATGAAACAACAGGACTATTCCTTGCTTGGTTTCTACTTCTGCGGTTTTGTGATGGGAAGCCCCGCCCATCGTGAAATCTCATTGGTCTAAAAACCTGCTCTGCATAATTGTATATTTAAAATAAAAAATGTTCATAGTGTCTGGTTAGAGTGTAGTGTAAGCGTGCTTCTGTTGATTAAGCGTTACAGGTGTTTCATGTTTCCTGAAAGAAAATGTCAGGCCTTATCTTTGTTAACCCAGAACTGACGCCCTCGTCATGTGACAGCACACCTGGTGAAATCTGACTGTATTTAGTGTACAAACTGTGATTTAATTCCTCTTTTACCATCAGTATTAAAGCCCTGTGCCGGCTGAGAGTTTATAGTTGGCAGACATTAACTAGTATCCCAGTATCCGTGAACGGGCGTGAATCTTCTCCCATGTAGTTCCTCCAACACACACACACACACACACACACACTCCCGGTGTGCTCAGTATAGAGTATCCGTCACATAGAGCATCACGATGTGATCAGCAGAGAATCACTTCAGTCCTGGCTGACAGTAATATCCCTCTGTTTCTAGAAAGGTTGTGTTGAATTTTCCACCATTGCTGCATGTACTAAGTAAAAGAAATGTGTGTAAAGTTTCCCGTCTCATGTCGTGGTGAGAGATCGTCACCTCCGCTGTCCTCTGTGTTGTACATACATCTGTAAATATCGAACAGCTATGCATGCTGACACTCTAGCAATTGTTTCAGGTACTTTTATAATCAAAATCGCATATGGCATGTGCTAAAAAAAAAAGAACTGAATTAAGAAAAAGGAACATAATAAAACAATTGGTCAAATAAACATGATCTCATAAACAGATGTGAAAAATTGTGATTTTTATTTGATTATTTTGATATAAGCAGTTTTATCTGGCTGTCATTCCCACAGTTTTCCCCCATGTTTCTAGTTATCCTTCAGATTCTGTACGAGGGTTGAGGCAAACACCATATCAACAGGATGAACAATGGTAATTGTGTGAATTTTGAACCATGGCCCTTCATTTCAAAACCAAACCTCATATGCTCACAGAACATTAATAACAAATTATTATGTGTGTTTTATTGGTATTTTGTTCCAGCTGTTTTGTCAGTTATGAAGTGTATCCTGGTTTCCTGACTGTAACAGCCAAACACAAGGCAAATGCCTTTTATTTGAGCACTTTTAGTTGTTTTAAGTGATGTATATTGCAGGAATGGCCATGCGGTGATGAATGTTGCGATCTTTGCCTCAGCCCTATGCAATGACCTGTACATTTATAACTAATCCAGAGACTATTCTATGAAGGAGATCATGGATCCAGTGGAGGAAGAGGGACTGTTTTTTTAGGAATGTTTATTTTCAATTCATGACGACCATGATAGTTGCAGGTGTCTGATTTTTAATCTGTGCTAAAGATATTTTAAATTTAATAAATAATCATTGTAACAAGATGTTTAGTGTTTCGGTTCTTTGCCATTACATGTGTTGTTCAGTAAGGATGGTTTAGCAAAACTCGATCTGATAGTGACTCTTGTTGAGCCTACACATCAATGTGCCACATAATTATTTCCCATAGTTCAACACTAAAATTGACAATAGACAACAATGTGTTGGCCTTCTGCCAGTGAGGAGTAAACCCCTCAGAAAGCTCTCTGGAAGAGCACTGACACGACGGACCGAACTGATTACTGTCACGTTACTTTTTCAAAACAAATACGGCACGTTTCCCATGTTCTTTAGACAGCAAACTGATATTTAAATCAATTAGTGTAGCATGAAATGTAACACGGGAAGTGATTATATATATATCCTTTTTCTTATTATTTACACATTGTAAATAAACCTGTTGTTAGCTTGTAAAAATGACCGATCCAACAAATGTTTTCCTTCATTTACAAGAAATAATTTTTTTTATCAGTTCACAACAATCCTCTTAATTATAGCTTAATTTACGCTAAATCACCAACACGGTTACTGACAATTTTGGCATGAATTATGTTTACATTTTAATTGTTACACATTTACTTTCTTTCATTTTTATGTAGATTTAATGAAATGGCTAGAAAATAATCATATAATTAATAATGTAAGCTATTTTACGGTGCAACGTTATATAAGACTTTTAGCCGAAATGTCTGTTAATAAAAGAAAAAGAAAATATTATATATATATATATATATATATGTATATAATGAAATATTTTTTTATTAATTTAATTTATAATAATATATAAAACTAATTATAAATAAAATGAAAAAATAAAATAAAACTTCATTAGAGTGCAGATTGTTATACTTGATACTAGAAGCTCAATAAAATAAAATAAATTATTAAATATTAAATAAAATTAATTATATAAATAAAATAAATTATTAAATATTAAATAAGAAATGAAACGAATAAAACTACATTAGAGTGCAGACTGTTATATTTATCTCGGTCTTGATACCAGAAGCTGGGAGATTGCAGTGTACTGTAAAAAAAATACAAATAAAGAAATATATATATATATATATATATATATATATGTAGGTTTTAATGAGGTGTAAGTGGAAATACTGTAGGTGGACATTATAATTGCTTCGATTAAAATAACATTTTGTGGGGAAAAAAGCGTCAATTATACAGTTTCACAGATCTTGTTTTTCCAGAGAACATCCTCAATCTAAACCCCAAAAGTCAAATCTCTATCACAAAAGACCGTGAAAAACCAATCCCGGCAACATTGAGGTTTTTCCCGTTCATCTCTCTCTCTCTCTCTCTCTCTCTCTCCATCTGTTTTTCCCTCTTTCGCCTCTTTTTGTTTACCTTAGCATTCAGTGTGTCTCTCTCGCGGAGCCGACAGCCCATCTGAGCGTGCTCCGGCCAGCTGTGAGCGGGACACTGGGTAAAGAGTAAACAGAGCCACTGCCATTCTCTCTGCCCAATGAACCGCCGGAGAGAGGATTTACACCACAAATCACACTCCACAAACTCTCAACACACACACCTCACGGCCCGTGGCCCGAAAAACACAGGAATAATGGCCTTTTCAGAGTGCGGGGGCTGGGATTAAACCAGCTCTCTCTCTCTATCTCTCTCTCTCCCCCCCTCCCCCTCTATAATGTACACAGCCGTAGAGCAATCGGATGAACAGACAGACAACACTATGGTGCATCTACACTGCAACTGTGAACCTGCAACCTGGAGGTCAAGGCAAAATGGAGGTCAAGGCACCACATTATGCTACCAATCTGACTAAAAAGAGAGTCAGTCTATAGAGGGGTTCATGTGTGTGACGTCCCCGTCGGCCGGAGTGACTGCGGTCACACACACTGAGCGGCAGAAACACTGAGCGGCAGCATCGGTTTTCAGTGTGAAAAACACACAAAACACATCTAAAACGAGACAAGAAATCTGAGGTACATTTTTGAATTTTATGACTGACAAAAGCTGCAGAACCGAGAAGCAAATGGATCGATGCAATTCATAGACACAACTGTACTTTGCAATTATCATTTTGTCTCATTATGCTGAATTTAGGGGTAAACTTATATATTGTATTGTTATATATTGTATTAACAACTGCTGATGTTTTTAAATAAACAGTGACAGAATAGCTATACAAGTTTTAGGGCTGGACGATATGATGATAAATATTACATTGATATAAGTGATCACATGGATTTAGATGCACCTATACTGTAATTATATAAGGCAAATTTGCTTCATGTATTTCCCCGAATTTGAAATCAGGCTCATATAAATCAGGAAACATGATTCCACTGCATTTCTGGATCTTTGGTAAGTTGTAAGGAACACTATATCGAGTCAGAGGACATTTTCTGTCAAGTTTACAGACACCCCAATACAATGTGTAATTCAAAATACAAGAAAGACACCAGAACGTATGATGAAGAGAAATTATCAGGCAAAGTGGAGAAAGACGCAGAGCTAACAGCTCAGAATCACCATTATAACCATTTTATGATAAAAGGTGGACCGACGTTTCAGTATCACTGGATAACCTCTCTCAGTTCCAGAAGGAAAGGATGGTGAAGGATGATGGACTGCCAGTGAATGAGGCTTGATGATTACACTCTCATATTCTTTTGTCAGGGCCATAAGGTAGCAGGACCTTGCCCCGCCACATGCATTAAATCCTATTAAAATCGCCTTCATTATGGCGGAGGCCTGTGTGTAATGGAATGGGGAAAGGCGCCCTCGTTCTCCCCCGAGTCTCGTTCTCCTGATGCTGGAGCCCATTCCCACAAACCCATTCTCACTCTCTCAAGGCTGAGGGATAACACTCGTGTTGGCGAGGTGTGCAGAGAGATTTACACGGCCAAACACCTGATCTTCCTTCATACTTCATTATATTTCAGCTCTTTATTGTTTTAAAAATGAAAGTATTCCCTCGACCACAACATTTATTAATATTGATTTACATAAATAAAAATGTGTGCACATTCATGACTTGTACTTGTTTGTTTTACATGGAACACAAATTATTTAACATACAATGAAAGTAAATGGGTTATGGAAGCTTGTTTCCGCCACAGATTAAACAATAAAAAAGTTCATTGCAACTTTTTGTCTCACAATTCTGATTTTTTTTTCTCAGAATTGCATGTTTATATCTGACAATTCTGACTTTATATCATGCAATTATAACTGTATATCTCACACTTCTGAGAAAATATATCAGAATTGTGAGATATAAAGTCGCAATTGCGAGAAAAAAAGTCAGAATTGTGAGTTTATATTATGCAATTATGACTTCATATCTCACAATTCTTAGAAATAAAGTCAGAATTGCGAGATGTAAACTATCAATTGTGAGATAAAAAGTCACAATTATCTTTTAAAATGTTTTATTCAGTGGCGGAAACAAGCTTCCATAATGGGGACCACAGCTGACAGGCAAGATCTTAGTGAAAAACTACTTACATTTCAGTCTTTTTTCACACACAAAACTATCACTTGACTTCAGAAAGCACGAAGCATGTTTTGTATGGATCAGTTTTACATGCACTACATTGTTATGATGCTTTTTTAAAATCTTGACAGGCCTTGGTCAAGAGCAATATGCACATTTCTCAAAGCGTCTCCTGTCGTGTTTTACAGAAGACAGAAAGTCATATGTGTTTGGACTGACCCGGTGTGTGAATGATGACATTTTCTGTTATCCCTTTAATAAACGCTCTGCTATTGCATGATTAATGCAATATCATAAGTATATATTGTTCTAAAAAACAAAAAAAAGGTTTTTTATAATCATAAAACAACCCAAGCTCTTTTTTTTTTTTACATTTCAGCAAAATATAGTATGTTATTGCTATAGTAGGAATTTCATCCTAAACAGATGAATGTGAATCTGGCAATATTTTATTATGCTGGTTGTTTGGCAATGAAATTTCAGTGAGTGGCACGGAAAGGTTAAATCATGTTTGAAAATAATGTAGCACCAATGTAGCAATGTTCAGGGAAGAAGGAGGCGGGAACCGGCGAACAATCAAAATATACTTTATTTAAAATAAAACAAACCAAAATACCGCCAGCAGCCCCTCGCAGACGACTGCTGGCTACCGAAAATAAACATAACTGCCAGCAGCCCCTCGCGGACGACTGCTGGCTAAAATAAAATACAAATACAAAAACAAAACACAACTAAAATACAGGCCTGTTCCTCTCTCGATCATCAACGTCGTCGCTCCCCCTTTATGCTTCCGCTCCTCCGTGAGAGATGCGAGACCGGTGTGCTTCACAGGTGTTGCTCATTATCAATCGCACCACCGGCCTCTCGCCGTTCTCTCACTCCCTCGGCCGTCCTGTTCACCACATACCCCCATGTGGCGAACCCCCCTCACAGGCCGGGGGGGGTACCCACGAGCCTGTGCCTACTCCCCCCCGGCGGCGGCGATCCCTGGGGGGTATGGACCGACAAGCCGAGGGAAACGGAGACGGAAGCATGAGGAGCGACAGATCGAGAGAGGGGAGAGAGGAAAAAAAAATTGGTCCGGTTCCCACAACGCGCTGCCATCTGGTCCCCCACCAGCTGGGCGATCTCCTCCGCGGTGCCTGGCGGTGACGCTGGGTGGCCCTCGGTGGACGGCTCGACGCTCCTCCGCCGCTCGGTGGACGGCGACGGCTCCTCGGGTGCCTTGGGCAGACGGTAGGAGTGCCCGCTCCCTGCTCCTCCCTTTCGCTGGTGGACGGTAGCAGGCTCCGGCCCACGGCGAGCGGTGGCGACTCCTCCTCTCCCTCCCGAATGGCAGCCGCCCCTCCAATACTCAGGCGGTCGGCAGCGAGCTCGACCGTCCAACTGGCAACTCACTCCAGTGCACCGCCTCGAGTGTCCATGGCCGCTCCTCCCCCGCTCCCTGCTCCTCCCCTCGTTCGGCGGATGGCAATAGGCTCCGGCCCACGGCAAGCGGCGGCGACTCGCGCACCATGCTCGATGGCACCGCGGATTCCCCACAGCGGCGAGGACTCTCTGACAGCGCGTTCCTCCCTCTTCCCGGGTTTCGGCACCAGTGTAGCAATGTTCAGGGAAGAAGGAGGCGGGAACCGGCGAACAATCAAAATATACTTTATTTAAAATAAAACAAACAAACCAAAATACCGCCAGCAGCCCCTCGCGGACGACTGCTGGCTAAAATAAAATACAAATACGGAAAAAAAAAAATCCACAACTAAAATACAGGCCTGTTCCTCTCTCGATCATCAACGTCGTCGCTCCCCCTTTATGCTTCCGCTCCTCCGTGAGAGATGCGAGACCGGTGTGCTTCACAGGTGTTGCTCATTATCAATCGCACCACCGGCCTTGCGCCGTTCTCTCACATCCCTCGGCCGTCCTGTTCGCCACAACCAACACTAAACCCTACTCTAAACCCAACCAGTAGTGTTAACACAAGCAAATATGAGATAAAAACACATTTGCTGAGGCAACAATGCCCTTTGCGCTTGCTTCTACAAGTCTTTGAGCTTTTTTTCTATCACAAATCACGTTTTACAGGACTTGTACCAAAGTGCTCCGCATCTCACGTGCAAAGAGAAAGAGCCTACATATGGAGATGCAAATGTCAAAATGCATTAGTTTACAAATCATGAATTATGGTAAAAGTGTTTTGAGGTCATAACATAACTATTGTACAAGAAACTGTGTGGAAATAAGTATTTCTTAATCAATAATCTTTCCCTGTAATCATAATTTGTGTGAAAAAGAAAAGTTGTTGGTGTTTTACTGCCTCTAGTGTTCATCTCAGCTGGAAACTAAGAATGTTTTAGTAGTTTTGCAAATGTTTTAGTAGTTTTGCTTTTATATATGGACAACCTTGTGGTGCAACTAATACACAGCTTTTTCTATGAAAGGATTAATGTGCAATAAAGAAAAAATACAAGCTTAAAAATTCAGATTTTAAACCCTAAACTTTTAAAAGAAAGTTCCAGGTTCAAAAGTTAAACTCGATCTATTACTCAAGAGCCACAGGCACACATGACACCTTAACTTTTATTTATTGAAAATACACACTTTTGAAAGTCCGTCAATGCAGAAAGATGATTTTTGCCTGAGGTCATCAGCAGGGGCAAACCGGACAACATCAACCACACAAGCCTCCTAGTCCTGTCTGGATATGAGGCTTTTCTCTGGGTTTTAGATCTGACAGTCACCGAGACACTAAAAACTCATCCTGACCACTAAAAGAGAGGCAGGCAGAAGGGAAGAGGGTGTCTAGCGCTCAGACTGGGTTCACAGCGGTGTAAGTAATGGCCAATCACTGTGAAAGAGCCTCCTCTCCTTTCAGAATAAAGTGCCGGCGGTCTCGACTCAAAGCAAACACAGAAACCCAGAAAAGTGAAATCGGACACAGTCTGACAAATGGAGCCGGTTGGGAAATAAACACAGTTCAAGTGGCAATCATTCAGGAGTCTCTCCAGGAGAACATCATAGCCCCGGTGTGGACCGGCTTCCCGATAAGATGGAGCATGTGTCAGTCCAGGGAGGCGGGGGCCGGACCGGGAACGGGAATGGGAAGGGAGGGGGTATTAGGACAAGGAGCACCCAGGGGGAAAACGATTGGACTCGGAAGGACTTGTGCAGCCACTGTGAAACTATCTGGTTTTTATCTTTCAGAAGGACTTCCGAGGTGATCCGAAGAACGTAATTATTTTCAGCTAATAAAAGCAACATATGCTAAGACAATAAAAGTCCTTATTGGACATCTATTCATTAAAATGGGGGGCTGTAAAAAGAGGAGAACTTTTGCATGCCGACGGGATTTAAAATGAATCGGAAAATCAGCTTAAAGCCGGGCGTTCGGCGGCGCTCTGAAATGAGCTGAATAAAACATTAGAGGGGTGTGGGTTTATTGGGCGTACTCGCTGCTCTCAAAGATCTTTGAAGGAGGAAGAAATTGGCAGCTATTTAACCCTGCTCATTCATTTCCACGGAAGGTAATGACTGCAGGTCACTGGAATAAAGAAAGTCAGGAAAAAAAGAGTCCGGTCTGGTTGTGACTGCAGGTCTTTGGGGTTTGATAAAGGAGCTTAAAAGTCTCTCATCCTCTGCACCTGTGTCCACTTCAAAAACCCTCCGCTCATTCTCTCTCCTTCACTTCACGTCATTATATTCTTTCCAAGGGAATATGCTAAAGTATGGCTGAAGGCACGATTTGATGATATTTGATAGTGCGGTATCTGAAAGTGGCTTAATAATGGGCCGTCGACTGTGCCACATACACGCGTCCTCTTATTTCAGCCAAAATCAAAGGAGAAAAACTAAGAAATTATATTTTTATCTACACACCTCCTTTTATTAGTGAGGCTGTAACACTGGGAGAATTAGTTCATCGCAATGGACCATTCAAAAACGATTCACCAATTCATCTCTTAAATAGATCTGCAGCATATATATATATATATATATATATATATATATATATATATATATATATATATATATATATATATACACACACACACACACACACACACAGTATATTGCCAAAAGTTTTGGGACGTCTGCCTTTACGTCCGTAGGGTTTAATATGGAGTTGCTCCACCCTTTGCAGCTATAACAGCTTCAACTCATCTCAGAAGTCTTTCCACAAGGTTTAGTGTTTATTGGAATTTTTGACCATTCTTCTAGAAGGACATTAGTGAGGTCAGGCACTAATGTTGGGAGCGATATTAAATACACCAATACAGTACAACGAGCACATACGTATTTTTTCATTAAAGCGTACATCCCACCCTTTACACCACTGCTTCCCACTCTTTACACCACTGCATCCCACGCTTTACACCACTGCGTCCCACGCTTTACACCACTGCATCCCACGATTTACACCACTGCGTCCCACGCTTTACTCCACTGCATCCCACACTTTACACCACTGCATCCCACGCTTTACTCCACTGCATCCCACACTTTACACCACTGCATCCCCCGCTTTACACCACTGCATCCCACGCTTTACTCCACTGCATCCCACACTTTACACCACTGCATCCCACGCTTTACACCACTGCATCCCACGATTTACACCACTGCATCCCACGCTTTACTCCACTGCATCCCACACTTTACACCACTGCATCCCACGCTTTACACCACTGCGTCCCACGCTTTACTCCACTGCTTCCCACGCTTTACACCACTGCGTCCCACGCTTTACTCCACTGCATCCCACACTTTACACCACTGCATCCCACGCTTTACTCCACTGCATCCCACACTTTACACCACTGCATCCCCCGCTTTACTCCACTGCATCCCACGGTTTACACCACTGCTTTCCACGCTTTACACCACTGCATCCCACGCTTTACACCACTGCATCCCACGCTTTACACCACTGCATCCCACGCTTTACTCCACTGCATCCCATGCTTTACACCACTGCATCCCACGCTTTACTCCACTGCGTCCCACGCTTTACACCACTGCGTCCCACGCTTTACTCAACTCCATCCCACGCTTTACACCACTGCGTCCCAAGCTTTACTCCACTGCATCCCATGCTTTACTCCACTGCATCCCATGATTTACTCCACTGCATCCCACGCTTTACACCACTGACTCCCATGCTTTACACCACTGCCTCCCACGCTTTACACCACTGCATCCAATGCTTTACACCACTGCGTCCCACGCTTTACTCCACTGCATCCCACGCTTTACACCACTGCATCCCACGCTTTACACCACTGCATCCCATGCTTTACTCCACTGCATCCCATGATTTATTCCACTGCATCCCACGCTTTACACCACTGCATCCAACGCTTTACACCACTGCTTGCCACGCTTTACTCCACTGCATCCCACGCTTTACACCACTGCCTCCCAAGCTTTACACCACTGCATCCCACGCTTTACACCACTGCATCCCATGCTTTACACCACTTTGCTCACGCCTTACTCCACTGCATCCCACACTTTACACAACTGCATCCCACGCTTTACACCACTGCATCCCATGCTTTACTCCACTGCATCCCACGCTTTACACCACTGCATCCCACGCTCTACACCACTGCATCCCACGCTTTACACCACTGAATCCCATCCACTGCATCCCACGCTTTACACCACTACATCCCACGCTTTACACCACTGCATCTCACGCTTTACACCACTGCATCCCACGCTTTACACCACTGCGTCTCACGCTTTACTCCACTGCATCCCACACTTTACACAACTGCATCCCATGCTTTACTCCACTGCATCCCACACTTTACTCCACTGCATCCCACACTTTACACCACTGCATCCCACGCTTTACACCACTGCGTCCCACGCTTTACTCCACTGCATCCCACGCTTTACACCACTGCATCCCACGCTTTACACCACTGCATCCCATGATTTACTCCACTGCTTCCCACGCTTTACTCCACTGCATCCCACGCTTTACACCACTGCCTCCCATGCTTTACACCACTGCATCCCACGCTTTACACCACTGCATCCTATGCTTTACACCACTGCGTCTCACGCTTTACTCCACTGCATCCCACACTTTACACAACTGCATCCCACGCTTTACACCACTGCATCCCATGCTTTACTCCACTGCATCCCACGCTTTACACCACTGCATCCCACGCTTTACACCACTGTATCCCACTCTTTACACCACTGCATCCCACGCTCTACACCACTGCATCCCACGCTTTACACCACTGAATCCCATCCACTGCATCCCACGCTTTACACCACTACATCCCACGCTTTACACCACTGCATCTCACGCTTTACACCACTGCATCCCACGCTTTACACCACTGCATCCCACGCTTTACACCACTGCATCCAATGTTTTACACCACTGCATCCCACGCTTTACACCACTGCATCCCACGCTTTACACCACTGCATCCCACGCTTTATACCACTGCATCCCACGATTTACACCACTGCATCCCACGCTTTACTCCACTGCATCCCACGCTTTACACCAATGCATCCCACGCTTTACACCACTGCGTCTCACGCTTTACTTCACTGCATCCCACGCTTTATACCACTGCATCCCACGATTTACACCACTGCATCCCACGCTTTACACCACTGCATCCCACGCTTTACACCACTGCATCCCACGCTTTACACCACTGCATGGTAAAACAAAGTGTAACTCAAAATTTAATTAAAATGAAAAATCTATTTCCAAAATTATAATTGGTCAATGTTCAAAAGATAAAAAAAAACTAAAAAAGTACACATAATGTGGTTATTGTGAACAAAACAAGAAAGCATTGTACTACTTAAAGTTTATCACTGCATAATGCACCGTTTGACATGCTATTTTTAAGAAGGCAGTGTTGAGTGTATCCTGCTCAGTAAGCAGCAGCAGCTCTCTCTCTCTCTCTTTCTCTCTTCTAAGGCTAGCGGTGGAGTTAGTGTGTGATCAGTGCACCTGATTGCCGTGTAATGGTGGTGTTGGGACGGTAGCGAGCAGCTCAGAGTCCCAGTCTAGCTCAGCTCAACTCAGTCAAGTCCAGCAGAACACATGTGGATTAATAAGGCCAAAGACAGGTGCTCTCTCCTCCAGTGTGTGTGTGTGTGTGTGTGTGTGTGTGTGTGTGCGTTTTCTTCTTCAGTGCGCACTCCTCCCTAATTGGTCTCATAAGACCCCCTGTGCTCTGAGACTGGGGCTGCTGTCCTGAAAAATTCCTTTACTCATGCTCACACACACTCACGGACACACAGACACATACACACACATGCAGAGAGCACGCACTTGCACACTCACACACACAGGAGGTGTTAGAGAGACGACTAACACTCAGTCTCTCATTAGCAGTGTTCAGGAGTGTCTCCCTTAATAAAGTCATTATCACACCTGTGACTCCAAGCTGAGAGACAGACAACCTGAAAAAACTCCACACACACACACACACACACACACACACACACACACACACACACACACACACACACACACACACACACACACACACACACACACACACACACACACACACACACACAAACCTGATTGACTCAGAGCAGAACTTCAAATGAAACTGTTTTTTGCAACACATGAAACATACTCAATCACTATATTATATACAACAGTTTTTAAAAGGAAAAGTCAATTTTATTGTCATTTTTGGTAATGGTTAAAAACGAAACACTTTCGTCAGGAAACAATGAATGCATTTCTGATGTTGAAAAGAAAAAGCTAAATTTCACAAATTTATTCTGCTTGGGATTCATGAATTATTGTTTTTATTTAGACAGAGACAGTAGCGAGGGAAGAGAGGAAATGGATTGAGACCAAATCTGATATAATTAAGTAGAAACACCCCCCCCCCCCCATTTTTTTTTGTAAGAGTTTTATTGTGCTAAACCACCATCACAACAACAACAACAATAATAATCATCCCGTCTGCCATTCAGTGCATCAGTCAGGAGCACTGGGTGAACCATAGTCTTTTAACATGGTTATTGCACCTCTGAGCAAAAGACATTTCTGTTCGCTTTTCAATTCATTTTTGTGGCAAAAAAAGGAGATATCCTGCACTTTCGACACTGTCCCTTTCCAAAATGTAGCCATCAATCTCAAATGTGCACTAGTGGCCGTGCTAAACAAAACTTTCATTAATATGAATGACTTTTTTCAGCTTTTGACTTGAAGGTAAGAAGCTAGCGCCGCAGCGGAGCATGGAAGAGTGGAGTTAATGAACTGAGCAAACAGATTATTTTCCAACAGCGAGAGAGAAGTGTTGACACAATACAGTCCAAACCTGCGTCAGAAAGAGCCGGATCAGCCGGATCTCACCCGCACAATGACATCATCTCCTCCTGACAATGCTTAGAGTGAATTACAGAGACACATATGATGTGTTTCTGGTATTGTGCGCGTAGTTCAGCGTGTAGTTCAGCTTTACACACCCTAAAAAAAATCTTATTCGGGTTATTTTTTCTACCCAAATCCTGGGATGAACCTTTTGCTTTATTTTTCAGTATTTGGTTAGTTTTTGTGTCACCCAGCTCCTGGGTCAGACGTAACAACCCAGAGTTTGGGTAGATTTTGTGTTACCCAGCTCCTGGGTCAGATGTAACAACCCAGTGTTTGGGTAGTTTTTGTGTTTTTTCAGATCTTGGGTCAGACGTAACAACCCGGTGTTTGGGTAGTTTTTGTGTTACCCAGATCTTGGGTCAGACATAACAACCCAGGGATTGAGTTATTTATCCCGGGCTTTTTGCGACCTATTCAGGAGAGAGCAGTGTAGCTCCGTCAAAATGGTGCATTTCTTCGGTAAAATACAGGTTTGTGTACATTCTATTTTATCTATAAATTCATCATTGTGCTGTATATCATTTAATTTCATGCAACAGAGACCGGTCTATTACACTTGAATTATTTATAAATGTTTATTTTTTACTTCTAATATTTTTTAATAAAAGAGCTTAAATGTTGGCAATATGTAATAAAAATTCTATAAAATATACTATACTGCAAAATATAATTGAAAATAAAGGAATAATCATGCAAGCCAGCTAATTTTAAAAAGTTTAGAGGATTTAGGTTAATCCGTAGACATTAACTTATGTATGAAGTTAAAAAAAAGAAGAAAAATTAGCTGGTATAATAGTAAAAAATAATCAACTATGCTGGGTTAAATCACCCATTATGCTGGGTTAAATAAACAACCCAATTTGCTAGGTAAAATTAACCCAACATATGTTCTGTCTTATATTTACCCAGCCCTTGGGTTACCCAGTATTTTTTAGAGTGCAAGGGAATTCTAAGAGAAAGTAAAAGTGAACAATATAGTGTTCATATAATATAAAGTGAAGATAATGACGGGTCTGTTGGCCAAACAAGAACAGGAAATGTTTGTGCAATTTTTTGCGAACCGTTTTGATTACTACGCCCTCGTCACTTGGCTTTTCCTCGTCTGCTCTCTTCCATCTCTTCTCGTTCCGTAGGTCCGTGGAGGTCGTTGCTGGGACTTGATCTTAAATAAAAAAGTATTGCAGCACCATTAAGCGCGGATAGTAATGATATTAATTTGCCAAGACTGTGTCATTTTCACAGGAGAGCAACTAGCAGAAAACATTATGAAAATGTCGGAGAGGACTGGTAATTGAGTTGATTAGTGTGACCTTGGTTGGGAAGGTAATAGAGGGGCGAGTGAACGAAGCGTGCGGACTAGAGTTATGACCCTCTCTCTCTCAGTCTATCTCTCCTTTAGCTCTGTGAGGAGGAACAGGGTTCGCTATTTGTTGGGAGCGCTGGGCGCTCGCTCTGACAGAGTAATACGCCGTGACTAGCCGAGCTTGTCGTGCTACTTAGCGCTTTTTCCCGGAGAGTAATGAGGGAGCGAAAAGAGGGGCTCTGTGCTCGTGTTAAAGGCCTGGGCCAAACTAGTACTGGGATTAGCCAATTCAGAGCCAAAAATGAAAAAAAGCTTTGCATTTAGAGTAGATCTCAGCTTGGCTATGGACAG
>NW_027509217.1:980000-1012500 GCF_051911475.1 Siphateles boraxobius | reverse complement strand
GTGCGTGAGTGTGCGTGCATGCGTGTGTGTTGAGAGGTTTAGTGAACTGCTCCTAATGATTGAGATTAGTCTATTAGAGCGATGACCTTTCTCCTCCTCAGAAGCTCTAACAGCACAGAAGCCTCGCCCTAAAACACACACTAAGAGCAGCAGAGGAAATGTATTCTGTCATTAAAAACATCTTGCATTATTAATTCTGTTTAATATATTCAGCAGGCAACCTTTGACATCTCTGCCGTCTGTGTGTCGTGGGACAAGGAGAGATTAGAGAATGGCGGAATATTACAGGACGAACGACAGAAATAGAGGGATTATATCTTACAGAGAGAGTAGTGAAGAAGAGTTAGAGAGTTGAGAATGATTCTAAAATTAATTAAAATGATCAAATATAATAATAATAATATACATTTTATTAATCTGTCTATATACTTACGCAATGAAATAAAACCAAACAATCTTTAAATACATTTTTGGAGTAAATGTAGATTTTATTGCAGATTTTTGCAACCTTTCAAACATCTAAGTGTGTTAAAATAACGTATGAGTGTGAAATATAAGTGTGTTAATGTAATTAATGGTAATACTATAGTACTTTGAGACATATTATGGTGTACTGAATAATTATCATGTCCATAATTTTTGATATTTATCATAAATATTTAGAGAAACTCATGTCTGAAATCATTCACTCCTCTCTTTTCATAGTAATAACGGCGGGAATGAAAAGTGTCAGTACGCCAGATCAGCAAACTATGAGCTCCGGACTGTAGAGGACATTCAGGTCAAGTCTCTGTCCAGTCTTAATGTGAATGTAAATACGGGTTTGGCGTGACGTATCCCAGACCTGTTCTCCAGCGGGACCCTTTCATCCCGATTCAGACGGCCCGTCCCAACGGATTACACACCTCTTTTATCCCTTCATATCAAAGCGCATCATCTCTCCTTTCATAACACACTCAATAACCATCAACGTTGGGCTAATGAACAGGTGGTTTGTACCTTAAAGACGACAAACAGCGAATAAAAGTGCCATCAGACTCCAGCTGACAAATCAGACCAGACCTGTGGGCTTAAAACCGTCTGTCCGAACATGACAAGCAAGCGGTGGTTCAGAATGTAACAAGTATATCTGTGTTTCATCAACCCCGTTTCATCCTGCCCTGAAGCGTAATGCATTTACACTGGAGAGATCGCCTAAGCTCCTGCGGGTCACTGAGCCTGAGGTTTGACGGGCAGACACAATGAAACCAAGGTGAGGTTTTGACTCGGATTGAATGGAATAGTTCCCCCAAAAATGTACTAACCCTCAGGCCAGCCAACTAGTAGGAGATTGTGTTGCTTATTGATTTTTTATTTGAACTCACGGTCCTGGGACTTCATAAAACGCAAGTCAACTGGTTCCGTCGCTTTGTGAATGGCATCATTCCACAGAAAGCTTGAGCTCCACTGCACACAACATAAATTTGCTAAATAAAGTTAAGTTTCTTTCTAAGAAATCAGAAAAAAGATCCACATAAGAAAATTGGCCAAAAAGCTCACAAGATTTAATTGTCCAGAAGCCACAAATAAAGTGCCCAAATAAAGTGGCCTCTCGGCAATTAATTCTTGTGAGCTTTTTGGCCAATTTTCCTGTGCAGATCTTTTTTATGATTCTTTAGGTTTTTGGGATCTTCGCACAGCAAGAAGTTATTTCATTCATCTGTTTGGGACAGGTGTTTGACGCTCTGCTGTCCATCCCCCAGTTTCTTGCACAGACAATTAGTTTTGCTTCATAAGACCTCAATATATTGTAAGCACTGTATTCCTGCTGCGACACAAGGCAAGTCTGAAAGAATAGCCGATGGAACCAGAGCAAGACACAATCTAAAGGGGGGCTTTACTGAAAATCTGCATAGAATTTTGTGGACCAGAGCAGGACAAAATCTAACTTTTTTTTGGAAGCGGGCCTTTGAAAATCTATTAAAGGAGTAGTTCACTTCTGATTTAAAATCTCCTGATAATTTACTCTCCTCCACGGCATCCAAGATGTTCATGTCTTTCTTTCTTCAGTCGAAAAAAATTAAGGTTTTTGAGGAAAACATTGCAGGATTTTTCTCCATATAGTGACTTCAATGGAGTCCAACGGGTTGAAGGTCCAAATGTCAGTTTCAGTGCAGCTTCAAAGTCTCGACACGATCCCAGCCGAGGAATAAGAGTCTGATCTAGACGAAACATCGGCCATTTTATAACAAAAATAAACAATAATATACTTTTTAACCACAAATGCTCATCTTGCACGGCAACGACTTCACGGAATACGTAATCATGTTGAAAAGGTCGGGCGGAAAATGTAGAGTAGGGTGAAAAACTTCCTCCTGCAATGTCGACATCATTTTGTTTACCTTTTATTTTTGTCATTTTTTTGTAAATGGCGTTTGACTTAGTCTTTGCACGTTCGCTTTGTAAACACTGGGTCGGTTTTTCCGCCTACTTCTCGCGTGACCTTTCAACGTGATTACGTAATGTGTGTCGCATCAAAGCTAGTGCAAGACGAGCATTTGTGGTTAAAAACTATATAAATGTTTATTTTTGTTATAAAATGGCAGATGTTTCGTCTAGATGAGACTCTTATTCCTCGGCCGGGATCGTGTCGAGACTTTGAAGCTGCACTGAAACTGACATTTGGACCTTCGACCCGTTGGACTCCATTGAAGTCACTATATGGAGAAAAATCCTGCAATGTTTTCCTCAAAAACCTTAATTTCTTTCGATTGAAGAAAGAAAGACATGATCATCTTGGATGACGTGGAGGAGAGTAAATTGTCAGGAAATTTTAATAGAAATGAAGTGAACTGAACTGAACTACTCCTTTAAGCGCAGAGCTCTATATGGAACGGGTCCAGTCGGGACCCCTGATTCGACACCAGTGAAAACGCAACAGAGAGCGGTTTCTATTTTAATTTAATTGTGTGGAGGGAATTGTAAAAAAAATAGCCTATGCCACTGGACAGAAGAGAGACAGAATCTTAGGGAGTGAATTAAAATTTGCATTGACCTCTAACCGAGGGCTTTTGAGCTGTGGACAGAAGCGGGACAAAAATGTAAAATTTTTGCAGGAGTGGGACAGAATCGCATGAGAGCGGGTAGGAGTAGGACCAAAACACTTCTACAGACTTCTTCATGAACACTGGGCACCAGTTCTGGCACCAGCACTCTTTTGCATTTTTTATTTCTTTATATATGCCATCTTTCAAGCCAAGCGTCACACAACAATACAACTTGATGGTCAGAATAACCCACACTTTGACTTCTGAGAACGCTTTTTCTGAACTACAAGGGGATGAAATGAATGTCCAAGTCCAGACTATAGCTCTGCTCAAAATCTGAGTACAATGATCAGGAACCCAAACACAAAAACGGTTTGTCCTGTAAACACACACACACACACTGAGTTACTGGCACCTGTGTACTTTGCAGAAATGCTTGTATGCGGAGAACAAAACAAAAAAAGCGAGTATATAAGTCCTCAGGTCTTTTTAGAGAGGACTGCAAAAAGCCCATTACTGAGAGTCTTAACCCTGCTCTCTTCCCCTCAGGCTCTGTCTGACTTCCTCTGCTTTACCGTTCTCCTCATCCCTCCATTCAGTCGTCCTTTTGTCTTCATCTCATCGAGTCAACCTTGTCCTGACCTCACTAAGCCTGGTCACAGAGACCAGGTAACGTCCTGCCAAATTAGCACTTCATTTCCTCTCAGAATCAGAAAGGCAACCATCCTGAATGAAAGGGAGTTTTGCTTTCTGTTTGTAAGACATTGATGCTTAAAATCTGGAAAAAATTGTCGATTAATGGTCTATAACAGCAATATTTATATTTTGCATAACGCATGTTAAATGTAGAAGCCATTTTTTAAGGTGTTACTACTTACTTACAGCATCACAATTGTCTAAAAATCCCAAACAAAGTTTATATATGGTTGTGACCAAAAAATAAATATATATATATATATTTATACATATCAAAATCATGAATTTATTTATTATTAAAATAAATAATAAAAAAACAGGTGTTACTGTGAAAGGTCTAAAATGATTTTGCACTTTTGGGTTAGAGTTAACTATAAATGTGACCCTGGGTGACAAAACCAGTCATATGGGTAATGTTTTTGAAATTGAGATTTATACATCACATGAAATCTGAATAAATAAGCTTTCCATTGATGTATGGTTTGTTAGGATAGGACAATATTTACAGATACAACTATTTGAAAATCTGGAATCTGAGGGTGCAAAAAATCGAAACATTGAGAAAATCGTCTTTAAAGTTGTCCATTTATGTTCTCGATTGTGCTGCATTCACTCACAAAAATAAATGTTTTATACATTTACGGTAGGAAATTTACATTATATCTTCATGGAACATGATCTTTACTCAATATCCTAATGATATTTGGCATAAAAGAAAAATTGATAATTTTGACCAATACAATGTATTGTTGGCTATTCCCACAAATATACCCGTGCTACTTAAGACTGGTTTTATGATCCAGGGTCACAATTATGTTTTGGCAAAATACATTAAAATACAAGAAATATAGCAAAATAAAAATAGACATGTTTCAAAATGTATTAATCATCAAATGTTTTTTTTTATAAGAGAAAGAAAAAATGAAACAGATAAATTTGTCTTAAAAAATCTAGTGATCAACTCTGATAAGTTTCGAATGGGAAAAACTGAAAGAAGATCAAATGTCATTGTCAGTATTCAGTCTGGTGGTTTCAGTACATTAGTCATTAGTATATAAAAGCAGGAAGGGGTGGAGGGTATTTTACAGTATCTTCCACAGCAGGGATGCTCTCTCCTTCTCTCAGCTAAACAAACTCATTAAAAGTGTCTTGGAAGGAGACTGTGCCGCTGTCTCCCGCTGCCCCTTCCTTCCAATTAAAGCAGTAATCACTGTCAATGCACTGACTTTACCTCCAACTACACACTCACCTCTGCCTCTCGCGCTCTCTCACGCGTGCATGTGACCGTCACGTGAAAACAAACACACCTCCGCATAATTGAGCTGAAATATTGTGTCAACAAACACACCTCCGCATAATTGAGCTGAAATATTGTGTCAACCTGTGCAAAGGGGGACTGAGTGCTCTCGCTTCTCGTCTCTCACTTTGAGTTGTGTGAAAAGCTGCTGTTCCTGCGCATCAGGAAAACTCACTAAATAGTTCCGCAAAAAATGGTATTTCACTGCAAAAACCTGCTTCTTATTCACTAAGCTTCCGCAATCCAGTTTAACCAGTCGCTAAATGCGCTAGAATAGCGCCACGTTGTATTTAAATGCTTTTATGCGCAAACACACCTCTATTCTATGTAAATGAGGCTCATATCCACACAGAAAACTCAGCACTATTTGCATGCTGCAATTAATGTTGCGCCATTGGCAGCCGATGGAATTTCATTTAAAAGAGATGTTTGCGTACAGTTTCTACCGATCATGACAGCAGTTATTCATCACATGATGGAGAGGAGCATTATACACAGCATATCCAGACATATGATGTAGTCAAGTAGTCTTGCAGCATTTTAAAGAGCCAATTGAAAATATTGCACTGGAATTTATTGTAAGTGTCAGGCAGTCTTGATGAATTCATTAATTATTTTTAAAATATAAAGATATAAGCAAATTAACAATGTATGTGAAAATATACAAACAATTAGTCAAACAGACACCGGTCCACTTCAATGACACCAAGTAATATCATGGCAAGATTGATTGCAAAACTGAGAACATGCACATTTTTCTGACATATTGAGCTGTGGTGATCAAGCAGGATGCAGAGGTTTGAATCTCACCTGCAACGTGTCCATCTCCCCTTCTCTCTCCAAAACCAAACATTTTCACTCTAGTGTCAGTACCTAAGTTCATTTTCACTATTAGTTCATTTTTCCTGTCGACATGAAATGAAAATTCACTTTATTTATTTTGTAAATGAATAGTATTGGTCTTATTGTGAATGAATTATCTGTGATGGTTTTTTTTTTCTTTTTCTTTGATTTATTTGACCATGTAATGATTAATTAAAATGTCATAACTCAATCTTCCAGAGAAAATGACAGACTTATTTTTGGTGATAATGCCGGATTTCTAAAATCATAAGTTTGCTCAAACCTGCCGCTCCACAATCCACTTCAAGCTCGCAGTACTTTTTTAAAAAAATCCCCAAATCCAATCAACAACCAATGGCCAGAACCAAGTCCCAGCCCTACATTTTTTTCTTTGTTAAACTTGGATGTACAGCACAATATTACAAATATTTCAATATTTCACAACATTTCATCATGACTTCTGAAGCTTTTAAAGAAGTTCACAGTGCTAGCAATGCCAAAGTCATGTGTTTGATTCCAAGGAAACATATATACCGATAAAAAGTATACTTTGAATGCAGTAAAAGTTGGATAAAGCATCTGCCAAATGAATACATGTTTGCCAAGGTAGTGCATAGGCTCACACACTGCTACTAAAAGTAACAAACACACAAACTCAGATCTCTACATAATCTCCCCGTGCTGGAAGGAGGTCGGCTGAACTGCGGCTGAAAACACCATATATTTTACAAGTCGAGGTAACGGCGTGGGTCCCGAAGCCCGAGAGAGCCCGCTGTTTACCACGATGTTTAATGGATGACCCGTCTGCAGGAGCAGTGCAGGGAATAGAGACAGACCCGTGAACACAGCCGCATGAGGTGGACATCAATTACACACATTCTTTTCATTTGTTTACGGTGTCTTGATAGATTAACAGAAATGGTTGTCTGGAAATTACAGGGGTACTTTTTTATGGAAGTAAGCCCAACCTCAGAAATCTGCCGACAGGTGGGACACGCTCAGCCATCATAGAAGAGCAACTGAAACATGAAAAACCCTGTCCAGGACTGAAGACAAATGCCTCTAAATCACCTTCAGAACGAGCAGTTCTTGGTTATTAAGATCAGGAGTTCCCAGAATCCAGATTCACAGCATGATATCTAGTGTGAATGCAAAATAAACATGTGTTTCATGTGTGATACAGGACCTTATCCTTCACCAAATGTGGTTTATTGAATCCAGATTCACACCAAAATGTCTAGTGTGAATGCGATATAAATATGCGTTTCATGTAGAGCCCCACCATGGTCTTAGAGTATTCACACTTTCACCAAATGTGGTTTATTGAATCCAGATTCACACCAAAATGTCTAGTGTGAATGCGATATAAATATGCGTTTCATGCAGAGCCCCATCATGGTCTTAGAGTATTCACACTTTCACCAAATGTGGTTTATTGAATCCAGATTCACACCAAAATGTCTAGTGTGAATGCGATATAAATATGCGTTTCATGCAGAGCCCCATCATGGTCTTAGAGTATTCACACTTTCACCAAATGTGGTTTATTGAATCCAGATTCACACCAAAATAGTTGTGAATGTGATATAATATATTTTTGTTTTACGTGCTTTCATGTGTGATAGCATATCCCCATCAAGGCCCCCTCTGCAATGACAACTAAAAATAGTGGAATACATGAACTTTAAGCACTTAAATGTGGATTATCACAGTAATATTTTGATTATTTTTATATATTTATTATACACTGTTCTTATTGTAACTTGTCAACCACTCAGCTGTACTGTCTGAAGGGTCTTTACACCGTTCATCGTGGATGTGCGCTCACAGGGGCCCTTGGTGTAAAACTGCACTATACACTACGGGCCCCAGGAGCTCTGCTTGCGGTCTCTGATCTGAGGCCCAGGGGCCCTAGTGGTCAGTTTGTGCACTACATGCAGCAGGGGCCCTAGTGGTCAGTTTGTGCACTACATGCAGCAGGGGCCCTAGTGGTCAGTTAGCGCACTACATGCAGCAGGGGCCCTAGTGGTCAGTTAGCGCACTACATGCAGCAGGGGCCCTAGTGGTCAGTTAGTGCACTACATGCAGCAGGGGCCCTAGTGGTCAGTTAGCGCACTACATGCAGCAGGGGCCCTAGTGGTCAGTTAGTGCACTACATGCAGCAGGGGCCCTAGTGGTCAGTTAGCGCACTACATGCAGCAGGGGCCCTAGTGGTCAGTTAGCGCACTACATGCAGAAGGGGCCCTGGTGGTCAGTTAGCGCACTACATGCAGCAGGGGCCCTAGTGGTCAGTTAGCGCACTACATGCAGAAGGGGCCCTAGTGGTCAGTTAGTGCACTACATTCAGCAGGGGCCCTAGTTGTCAGTTAGCGCACTACATGCAGCAGGGGCCCTAGTGGTCAGTTAGTGCACTACATGCAGCAGGGGCCCTAGTGGTCAGTTAGCGCACTACATGCAGCAGGGGCCCTAGTGGTCAGTTAGCGCACTACATGCAGAAGGGGCCCTGGTGGTCAGTTAGCGCACTACATGCAGAAGGGGCCCTGGTGGTCAGTTAGCGCACTACATGCAGCAGGGGCCCTAGTGGTCAGTTAGCGCACTACATGCAGAAGGGGCCCTAGTGGTCAGTTAGTGCACTACATGCAGCAGGGGCCCTAGTGGTCAGTTAGTGCACTACATGCAGCAGGGGCCCTAGTGGTCAGTTAGTGCACTACATGCAGCAGGGGCCCTAGTGGTCAGTTAGCGCACTACATGCAGCAGGGGCCCTAGTGGTCAGTAAGTGCACTACATGCAGCAGGGGCCCTAGTGGTCAGTTAGTGCACTACATGCAGCAGGGGCCCTAGTGGTCAGTTAGTGCACTACATGCAGCAGGGGCCCTAGTGGTCAGTTAGTGCACTACATGCAGCAGGGGCCCTAGTGGTCAGTTAGCGCACTACATGCAGAAGGGGCCCTAGTGGTCAGTAAGTGCACTACATGCAGCAGGGGCCCTAGTGGTCAGTTAGTGCACTACATGCAGCAGGGGCCCTAGTGGTCAGTTAGTGCACTACATGCAGCAGGGGCCCTAGTGGTCAGTTAGTGCACTACATGCAGCAGGGGCCCTAGTGGTCAGTTAGTGCACTACATGCAGCAGGGGCCCTAGTGGTCAGTTAGTGCACTACATGCAGCAGGGGCCCTAGTGGTCAGTTAGTGCACTACATGCAGCAGGGGCCCTAGTGGTCAGTTAGTGCACTACAGGCAGCAGGGGCCCTGGTGTTGAGCTGGTTTCTGTGGTCTCCAGTAGTGGAGGCCCCAGAGCACTGGCCTGGTCCATAATACAGCTCACATTTGGTCTCACAGTAGAAACACTTTGAGAGTTAGCAATAACTAGTTTGTAAAGGAGTAGTTTTCCCCAAACAGAGTGTGTTCCAGGCATCAGCTAACATGTGTGTTAGCGGGGATAATGAGGTGTGACAGAGCATGCAGAGACTAATGGCCTGTGAAGTCGTTAGAGCCCTTTCACACACACAAACACACACCGTTTCAAGTGTTTTTTTGGAGGAATAGTGCACTGTGCGTGACGTAAGGGGACGACTGTGAAATCTAAACAGAGCTCTCACATCACACATCTCACGTTTGAGTGACTCAGCAGTGCATTGTGGGTAATACTCGGGACATAGACTCCCTCCGCACCATGACTTTTAGAGATGCAGTAGATCTCTCTCTTTTCCCAACGTCTCAGTCAGTCCATCTGTCTCTGAACTGTGACTGATCTGGTGAAGGGAACAGGGTCAGGCTGAGGAATGACCCAACACCATCCCATCCATCCATCAGGTCTGAATCATGAGGACGGAGAGACAGAGAGACGGGCAAGGCCTGGCCTCAACTCCTCAATCATTACCAAACACTTCTCAAACACAAGAGCTGTCAATCCATTCAAAATTGGAATGAAAATGAATATGCAGATTCATCGCATATATAAATATTTGTTTAAAAGTAAAACCAAATGAAGTGACATCAAAGACATCAGCCTGAATTATTGTAACAAATGAGTAAGCTATTGAATAAAACTCAATATAGTTTTGTATTTCCATATCAGAGAACATACAGAAACTACAGACTCTTTTAATTTTAAGGATGGACTGTATAAAGTGTAAAAGAGATAGATATTCCATAACTTTTCTCTGTATCTGAGGCACAAGCTGTACAGGCTCCGCCCTCTTCTGGAAAAGGGGCGGGGAGCAGGAGCTCATTTGCATTTAAAGACACAAGCAAAAATACAGCATGTTTTCCCTTCCACTTAACATGGTTTAATAAATAATCTGTGGGGTATTTTGAGCTGAAACTTCACAGACATATTCTGGGGACAACTGTGACTTATATTATATCTTATAAAATGGGGCATAATAGGTTCCCTTTAAATGTACATAGTTACACAGTAACAAGAAAACCTTAAAATAAAGTGTAACATATTTTGCTATTAGTTTTCTAAGCAATTGCACTTAATTTAAATGAGGGGCCTGCGCCAAATCTGTGGACCAGAATATCAAAGATGGTATTTTAAGCTGGCTAAACACAAGGAAGCCCTTAGCAACCACACCGAACACCCTAGCAACCACTCACTTCAACCGTAGCATAGTTAAAGCAATAAGCGCTACTCACATTTTCTTCAGAAAACTTAAAATTAAAATCTATTTTTATTGTGGCACGAAGTGTAAGTTATCTTTAAATAAAATATTCATTTTAATCATAATTTGTGTTCAATGTTCAAGCTCAGATCAGGTTATTTTTTCACGTCGTGCTAAAAACAGCCGATCAGATAAACGTTTCTTCCAAACCCTCAGATCTTTGCTGTAAATTCTCATCTAGCGGAGAGCTAAAAGCCAAATCGCTGGTGATTAGACAGTGGAAATGTAAGTGAAGGCTTGTGATTCACTGATCAGACGCCAAGTGTGTTATCATCACGCTAGCCGAGCCTGTAAAACCCGGATAATGAAATGTCAGAGGAACAGGAGATGAGAGGCCGGCCGACTGTTGCCCACCTTCCCCAGATGAATTATGACATATTACACACATTATCCGCAATTAAAAAAGCCTTGGATTGGGCAGGACAGCTTCTATCGCTCTCGCTCGCTCTCCCGCTCGTTTAGTCTTGAGTGTGTGATGGTGAGAGAGTAATTTGATTAACCTTTGTGCTGATGAATCTAACATAGTCTGTCTTTTTCTAATAAGGAATTAAACTCGTAACCAGTCACACTCAGAGGGCAACAGGAACGGTTTAAACCGAGAATAGCATATTTTTTGGTTTTGCAGCATGTGTACAGAAGGTGTATGTGTGTGTATTTACACACACACACACACACACACACACACACACACACACACACACACACACACACACACACACACACACACACACACACACACACACACATTCTGCCAACACACACAGACCTCCCGCCATCACACACACACACACACACACACACACACACACACACACACACACACACACACACACACACACACACACACACACACACACACACACACCTCCCTCCCTCACACACACACACACACACACTCGTTTGGGTTGGTAAGATTTTTGAATGTTTCTGAAAGAAGTCTCTTATACTCAACTGCATTTATTTGATCAAAAATACAGTAAAAAAAATGTTTTCTATGTGAATATATAGTACAGTGTAATGCATTCCTGTGATCAAAGCTGAATTTTCAGCATCATTACTCCAGTCTTCAGTGTCACATGATCCTTCAGAAATCAGTATCATATGATGATTTGATGCTCATTATTTTCAATTACAAATGTTGTTCAGTTATTATTAATGGTTCGTACAAAAAAGAAAACTGAAAGCCGTTTTTGCTGCATAATATTTTTGTGGAAAGTGATAAATTTTTTTCAGGATTCTTTGATGAATTCAAAGTTCAAAAGATCAGCATATCTTTAAAATAGAATATTTTGCAACATATTCAAAGTCTTTACTGTCACTTAAATCAATTAGTGTTTAATGCGTTCTTGAATAAAAGAATTAACCATGTATCACGGTTTCCACATTAATATTAAGCAATATTAAGTGTTTTAAACATTGATAATACTAATAAAATAAACTAAATTTTTTAAAATAAATTCTAATAGAAAAATTATTTTACATTGTAATAATTTTTCACAATATCCCAATAATCTTAATTATTCAAAACTTTTGACCGCCAGTGTATTATTTCAGATAGTTTGTCCTTATGCTAGTATTACATTCTGATCATATCAATCATATTACACACATGTGAATTCTGCATATCATAATATCTAAAATGGATATTTACATTGTCTGAAGATAATCAGTAAAACACGCCACTATGATGCAGATGTGTTGTGGGAAGTTGCTTACCGATTTAAGATAAAAGAGTGTGTCCGTCAATGAATTGTGTTTTATAGTTGTAATGAAAATATGATTACAAATGTGTGAATTTCTGAATACAATCACCTTCTTTTACAAGTTCATAATACGGCCACATCCAGTACTGAACAGCACCAGTCTGAAACTGTAAATGAAAGCCTGTATTTCTGAAACTGTAAATGAAAGCCTGTATTTCTGAAACTGTAAATGAAAGCCTGTATTTCTGAAACTGGAAAGTGTGTTGGGAACGAGTCTCAAAGATGCCCAGTGCTTTTCATTATTTTAATTGCCCCGCTCTGAGCGTCACTGCCGTCCAGATTCAAGATATCACACTTACACACCACACCATAAACATACAACACAAGCAAACCATACGCATGTGTGTGTGTGTGTGTGTGAGTTGGTTTATGTGGTTTATGAGGACACAAATTTGTATAATGACATGTGTATTACACTGGTATTACAACTTATGGGTGGTTTATGAGGAATTTCAAAAGTCCTCATAAATCAAATGGCTTAAAAAACATAAAAAACAATGTTTTATTAAAAAATTAAAAATGCAGCATGTCTCCTGTGATGGGTAGGTTTAGGGATAGGGGCAGTGTAGGGGGATAGAATATATAGTTTGTATGGTATAAAAACCATTACGCCTATAGAGAGTCCTCATAAACCACATAAACCAACGTGTGTGTGTGTGTGTGTGTGTGTGTGTGTGTGTGTGTGTGTGTGTGTGTGTGTGTGTGTGTGTGTGTGTGTGTGTGTGTGTGTGTGTGTGTGTGTGTTTTAGCCAGCAGGCAGAGCTGGTTCTCAGATTAAGCTGTCAACTGGAGATAAAGCAATAGCGCATCTATCGGCCATATTTCACACACAACACTGGGGGCGTCTCTCTGTGCGCGCACACACGCGCACACACACACACACACACACACGGATTCACAGTTGGGCACGAAACACATCCTCAACAGTTATCGTCTCTGTTAGCACTGTGTCAGCCTGCGTGTCAACATACAAACACACACAGCCTCCCTCAGGGCTTCAACACACTGACAGCACATCTGGATCTGTGTGTGTGTGTGTGTGTGTGTGTGTGTGTGTGTGTGTGTGTGTGTGTGTGTGTGTGTGTGTGTGTGTGTGTGTGTATGCCATCCCGTTGTGGTCCCCTTTACACCTGCCATTAACATGGGCTTGTTTAGTGAGCACCACTCCAGAAAAATAGCTCTGCAAAAATCCCTCTAACGTTAACGAATGAATCCTTTAAGATGTAGAATTGCATTCACTTATTGATTTCTGAATTAAAGACAATATTCAAAGAAATTATTTTTGGGTGGAGCTTCCTTTTATCATTCAGGATTTGATTGGCTCACATAAATGACGCTATCCTATTATTGGTTAATATTTCTCCACCCGCACAGCCTTGGTTAGATGAGTAAATTTATGAGTAAAAAGTGGTTTTAAAGTTGATTAAATTGTTACACTTTAATGAACAAATGTTTTTTTTTAAAATAACGTACTGATTAATAGTGTACCAGGGACATTTATTAATAAACTAAACAATTTTGATTGTACGCTGTCCGTAACATTTCTCCTTTGCTCAGCAGTGTGTTACTGTCTCTCACACACACTTAGGTTGATTTCTAATTATTTGAGCTGTTGTTATGGTGGCATTATCTTAAGAGTCACAAGTGAGAGTCCATGTACTTAGAGAGCTGAGCTAATGAGATTATTAGACACACACACACACAGACACACACACACACACAAACACACACACACACACACACACACACACACACACACACACACACACACACACACACTTTAATCTGATTGTGCAGTTCTGATGATGAACAGGATAGAGGGATTTTGAAGGGTGTAGTGCTGATGGAGTTGAGTGTCAAAAGAAGGCCAGAGATATATGTGTGTGTGTGTGTGTGTGTGTGTGTGTGTGTGTGTGTGTGTGTGTGTGTGTGTGTGTGTGTGTGTGTGTGTGTGTGTGTGTGTGTGTACTTCAGGCTTAGCAATACTTCTGAGGTCAAAATTAAATAAATAAATAAATAATAATAATGATAATTATAATAATAACAAATATAGCTGCAAGCAGCAATTAAGGGGTAAAGCATCACAGAGACAGAATGAGATGATAAATATCAAGGTAGCAAGTATTAAACTTACTGCAAAAAAGAGCGAAGACATTTGGAGACTGTTTTAAGCCAGCAACAGTCTAGGAGGAGTTGCAAAAAGTAGGGTTTTAAAGAAAATCTAAATAGCGCACAGGAAGTTCGGTGGCGCTGTCTCAAACTCTTTGAGGACATTTAGGGCATAGTGCTGATGACCCTTTCAGAGTATCGTAATGAAATGAAATGGCAATTTATTCGAAATTTATAGAATTTTACGACAAAATTCAAAATGGCCGATATCGTTCAACTCAGCATACTGCACCGAATCTAAAGAGTTTCATTACTTTTGGCCAAACTGTTCTGAAGCTATAATAATTTTTCAAATCTCCTGACCACTAGGTGGGACTGTGCCGAAACTGGGCAGGTATCTTCAGGTCATGGGTGCCATAACACACACCAAGTTTGGACAGAATACGCTAAAGCGTTGCAGAGATACAGCCTCACGTTCATTTTGACATGCTCTTCGTCCAATTCGTTCCCATGTTATTCAAAAAGTACTATGGGAATTCTACAACTTTTCGTCACCATGATCTGAAAATGATCGAGTTTGAATTCGAAAAAGTTGTTTTTCAGAAAACTAAAAATGTCAGAGTGCAATCGAATCGTTTTGAGCCAAGGAATCAGATGGGGGGGAGAAAGTGTTTCTAGCCAACGGTTCAAAAGTTATTAGCATAAACAAGAGTGCTAATTTGAACAGTTGGTGGCGCTGGAGGGTTTGGGTTAGACTCTACATATTTGCCCGTGGTTAATGTTCAGACTATCCTTTATCTGTGTGCCAACATTTTTTTAGATGATAGTTTTTTGAGAGGAACAAACTGATATTTAAATCATAATTCAATTAAAAACTTCCTCATTCCATCGCATTGTGTCAGGTTGATTGTTGATGACATCATCATGACATCATCAACATGGACACATACCCAAACATTAACAATCATCACCTTCCAAACAGCTCCTGTATTTTATATAGAAGTTCATTCATTATGAAGCAGAAGAGGATAATACATAACAAAACTCAACTTTCAGTCTTGCTTGTTTATGAATACTGTATATAAACAGGCACAAACCGGGAGCTTTGGAAACAAACACTGAATTCTCGAACTGGACTGTTGATATTTTACTGGTCCATTTGGTCCATATGTGTGATTACCTGTAGTGTAGCGCTAGACTGGCAGCTATAAAGCTTATTAGCGTGATCTGAGAGCGCACAGGCTCTTCTACACTGGAAACACACATACAGGATGAGTGATTGGGGCCGTTTTAACAAGTCAAGTTTAACAAATGAGCTAATATCAGTTTTCAAAGCACGGCACACATCCAATCAGTCAAATGGCCGTGGCGGATCGCGAGGGGGTTTTAAGTGTGTACCTGTTTAAAACAATCTTCCATTCCTGCGTGTCATGGCGTAAACATTCATCACGGTGACAGAGGCGCATTCGCGACCCCCGATATCCCTGTGCCGGGGCCTCGGGGGCCTCAGAACAACAGTTGTCTTCAATTACGCCTGCAGATAAAGCCCGACGTGGACACGGGCCCGAAGATTAACTGGGCTGCTATTTGATCACATTTGACTAATTTCAGGCATAAATCTTCAGCGGTGCGGACACACGGTGAGACTATTAACCTGAAATTGACAGGTTTGTTTTCCCCTTCAAGTCCCTGCAATTTGTATATGAGAAAGGGATAGTATACTAGACTGTAGCATCATAGAATATCCTCTTAATGCGGATATATTGCAATGTGTTTCTGCAATATACGAGCGCTCGAATGAATCTGCACGCTGTTTTCATTAAGCCTTTTGAAATAAACTAAAAGATTAAAGATTAAATGTTCATCGCAGAGAATTAGGTGGATATGCAAATAATGCCAAAGTGTTGCTTGCACCCATGAAATGAAATGAAAAACTAATTAGCTGGAATTTGCATTTGAACTAATTGGATCTCTGTTTAACGCAGCAGAGGCGCGACTGAGTTCAACAGTTTAGAATTCAATCTGATTTGCTCTCTGTCTTAATTCTCGGTGTGAGAAGATAATATAATTTGCATAATTTGGATCTTATTTGCGACTGTAAGAGTCGGAGGGGGACAGTCGCTGAAGACGCTGAGAGGATTTATAGTTGAATTCCCCTGTAAGTGAGCATGACTGCGGTGTCGTTGGAGATCTGAAGAGCACAGGCCACAGGAACATATACTTCACATCTACGTAATGTGAAAACCGTGTTGCAATATAGCCTTAATGACGTAACAGCTAAATCCTGTTTTTAATAATAATAAATAATAATTGCACACTAATTACGGTCCCTCAGTTGTGTATGGAATCAGATTTTTGCCTAAAATATTGAATGCAACTTTTCAAGAAACTAACAAAATTATAGGCAAAATGTTTGACTTGCAGACTCTCACATCCACACAACACAATAAGTTGTCAATCAAAGACTTAGTAGCCAATGAGAACACACCGCTGCTAGCCCCGCCCCCAAGAGGGATTTGTGCCAGAATGAACGAGAATGTCAGAAGTGTTAATGAAAACTCTGGAAGCGCATTTGTAAGTCCAGATCAGTTAAAGAAAGAGGAGAAAACAGTTGGCAAAGTATAGTATTACAAACAAATTAAAAAATGTTGCCTGCGATTTTTTTCCCCCAGTTTCAAAGACATTTTATTCAGTTTCAACTGTTTTTATTTTTTATTAAGATTAGGGATGCACCGATATGAATATTTTGGCTAATACCGATGACCGATAATTCTTTAATTTGAAAGCCGATAACCGATATACTGGACGAAAAATCTAAATCCAATTTTTTATAACTTTTGAGAGCCTGATTACAAAAACAAAAGTTTCACCATTAAAAGCCATGTCTCAATCGCACAATTATATTGTTCTCATTATAATTTTATGTTGCCTATATGACAGCACATAACTGTATTTTCCTTTTCAAAGTGATTCCAATCAAATTTCAAGCAATTCAAAATCATAATGTTGAACAGTGCGCATCTGAAGTGCCTCGGCTGAAGGAAATAGTACATTATTTATCGGCTTTAAGATATCAGCAAATGTTCTTATCAGGCCGATAACGATGACATTAAAAATGAACATATATTGTCTGATACCGATATGGCGGCCGATATAGTGTGTATTCCTAATTAAGTTATGTTCAATATTTTAGGCCCAAATATGATTCCACAAGTTGTGTGTTATTTCCATCACAACCTGCAAATTTGAAAACTAAAAAAACGTAAGAAAATAAGTACAAATGATGTTTGTTTTTTTTAAACGTTTGTGTGTTTACTAAACAACAGTGATGTGTCAAAAGAAAAATATTTTATAACAAACCAGCACAAAAAGGTTTCAAAGATCTTGGTTTCACCATGCCTTCATCATTAGTTAAATTTCCCAGTCTTAGTTCTTAATATTAGCTGTTTCCATCTACATATCACATAAAAAAATCAAATAAAATAAAACACTGGATGGAAATGCCAAGATGTGCATTAATTCTAAAAATGTGCAAAATTCAAAATTGAGTGCAAAAATGCACTCAATTGAGGCGGATAATTTTTTAGCCAATAAGAAGACATACGGATAAACTGTGATGGAAACACATTTAGCGAATAAATCCTTCGATGCGCAATAAAACAAACTCATGCAACTGCCTCAGCAGAGGTTGTGATTGGGTAACTGGACTAACCAACGGACCAATCAAATCACAGCATCTCAAATGTTGTTTTAGTCATTCTAAAACACCTGAGTCAAAGTGTTGCATAAAACCAAAAACATGTTTCATGCGATATTCCAATTTTGCATATAAATTAAATCTGTAACTTCGAATGGAAACATAACTATTTACTTCTCAGAAAGCCTGTGAATCTCACATCTCAAACACTGTCTCTTCTATTCTATTTCCTGTGCCAATTCTCTCTCTCTCTCTCTCTCTCTCTCTCTCTCTCTCTCTCTCTCCCTCCTCCCTCTCTCCTCTCTCTCTCTCTCTCTCTCTCTCTCTCCTCTCTCTCCTCCCTCTCTCTTCCCTCTCTCCTCTCCCTTTCTCTCTCCATATTTCTCCCGCCGCTCCTCCTGTCAGGACTGAAGCACTGAAAGCTTCTCCACATTGTCCTGTTAGTTTAGCAGTGGAGCGTGTGGGCCGGCGCACTGTGAAGCGTTAAAGCAAGGTGTCACGCTCACGAGATATATATGACAGGCCGAGTGCAATAGCATTGATGCTGTAAATGGCCTCGGTGTGTGTGTGTGTGTGTGTGTGTGTGTGTGTGTGTGTGTGTGTACAGCCATACTACTGTGTTTACTGCATTCACCATAAACAGAAACACTGGTCTTAAGCTTATCTACACCGAATTAAACGCAGTGTGTGGGATCGTAAAACAAATGCTCAGAAATCCACATGGCCACTTCAAGCACTTAGATTCATGCTTTTGCTCTGTCCAAACCTTGTGAGCTAAAAAATAAAATCTATTTTTTGATAAAACATTTTTACACTTAAATATATTGAGTAAATTTAAAGCTGTGAAATCAATTACATATCCCTCATGAATTCAGTAACTTTAAGTAAAACATTTCAGTAGCTCTGAATAATTACATATGGTCTCTTGACAAAAACTGAGAAGACACAAGAATATGAGTATGCCATTTAAAAAAAACTATAATTTAAAGTAATATAACCTATTTCATCTGAATAATAATTGTAGCAACAATTATCTAAGAATAGTTACGCACATCTGCTCATGACTAAGAGACTGTCACTACAGTAAACAACATGCTGGAATCATTCTGGTTGTTAATTGTGTCCAACTCAGAGTTGCGAGTCTCAGAGTTGCGAGTGTCAGAGTTGCGAGTCTCAGAGTTGCGAGTCTCAGAGAAGCTAGTCTCAGAGTTGTGAGTCTCAGAGAAGCGAGTCTCAGAGTTGCGAGTCTCAGAGTTCTGAGTGTCAGAGAAGCGAGTCTCAGAGAAGCGAGTCTCAGAGATGCGAGTCTAAGAGTTGCGAGTCTCAGAGATGCGAGTCTCAGAGAAGCGAGTCTCAGAGAAGCGAGTCTCAGAGAAACGAGTCTCAGAGTTGCGAGTCTCAGAGATGCGAGTCTCAGAGAAGCGAGTCTCAGTGAAGCGAGTCTCAGTGAAGCGAGTCTCAGTGAAGCGAGTCTCAGAGAAGCGAGTCTCAGAGAAGCGAGTCTCAGAGAAGCGAGTCTCAGAGATGCGAGTCTCAGAGAAGAGAGTCTCAGAGAAGCGAGTCTCAGAGAAGCGAGTCTCAGAGAAGCGAGTCTCAGAGATGCGAGTCTCAGAGAAGAGAGTCTCAGAGAAGCGAGTCTCAGAGAAGCGAGTCTCAGAGAAGCGAGTCTCAGAGAAGCGAGTCTCAGAGATGCGAGTCTCAGAGATGCGAGTCTCAGAGTTGCGAGTCTTATGCCGGGCATACACCAAAGGATTTTCACAGTCCCAGACTAAAGACCGGCAGTCTTTAGGAATCTTACTGGAGTCTCGGCGCGCTCCCGTCGTCTCGATCGTTAAATGTGAGGTGATAATCTGCAGTCGGCGACACGATTTATGCCAGTCTTTCTCTAGTGTTTTATATCAAACATGTTAGTCTGAGACTAAAAACTGTGAACCCAAGTCTTTAGATGTGAGCTGATAATCTTATGAAGTCTTTTCTAAATCTTTTCAAAGTCTTTAGGTGTACAGAAAACATTAGAGATGCGAGTCTCAGAGATGCGAGTTTCAGAGTTGCGAGTGTCAGAGATGCGAGTATCAGAGAAGCGAGTCTCAGAGTTGTGAGTCTCAGAGAAGCGAGTCTCAGAGTTGCGAGTCTCAGAGAAGCGAGTCTCAGAGAAGCGAGTCTCAGAGTTGCGAATCTCAGAAATGCGAGTCTGAGAGTTGCGAGTCTCAGAGAAGCGAATCTCAGAGTTGCGAGTCTCAGAGTTGCGAGTCTCAGAGATGCGAGTCTCAGAGTTGCGAGTCTCAGAGATGCGAGTCTCAGAGTTGCGAGTCTCAGAGATGCGAGTCTCAGAGATGCGAGTCTCAGAGATGCGAGTCTCAGAGATGCAAGTCTCAGACTTGCGAGTATCAGAGTTGTGAGTGTCAGAGATGCGAGTCTCAGAGTTGCGAGTCTCAGAGATGCGAGTCTCAGAGTTGCGAGTCTCAGAGATGCGAGTCTCAGAGATGCGAGTCTCAGAGATGCGAGTCTCAGAGATGCAAGTCTCAGACTTGCGAGTATCAGAGTTGTGAGTGTCAGAGATGCGAGTCTCAGAGTTGCGAGTCTCAGAGTTGCGAGTCTCAGAGTTGCGAGTGTCGGAGATGCGAGTCTCAGAGATACGAGTCTCTGAGAAGCGAGTCTCAGAGTTCCGAGTCTCAGAGTTGCGAGTCTCAGAGATGCGAGTCTCAGAGTTGCGAGTCTCAGAGATGCGAGTCTCAGAGTTGCGAGTCTCAGAGTTGCGAGTCTCAGAGATGCTGCCTGCATAGAGCACTGTAAACCAGTCCCTCATGAGCTCCTGGGATGTTGCGCTGCTGTCTACGTAGGCAACTCGCTATATGCTTCAGAACAAAGCTATTGTTTCTCCAAAGTGCTTGTAATTAAAAACACACACACACCCACGCGTCCTCGAACACACGCTAGCACATGTACACACATGGCATTCCTCCAAATAAAGCATGCAAATGCAGTGTTGGAGAAATGTGGCCCAGAGTGCATAATTTAGCAGAAAAGGTGTCGGGGAGAGGGAGAAAGGCCGTGATTATGTGTACAAAACAAGAGGGACAAAACACTAGAGACAGGCATAATAACCAAACATGAACTCTCAAACCCTAATGATGACACCAGGGACGAGAACAGTTGCTGCTGAACCAAGCAGAAAATTGCTGGTCATTTGTAAACAGGTAACGATGCGGGCCAGGTGTGTGAGCATATGTATCTGAGCGGGGAGGAGTGTGTGTGTGTGTGTGTGTGTGTGTGTGTGTGTGTGTGTGTGTCGTGTCCAGCGCGGTCAGCTATCAGGCTCATTAGCGTTGCCGCTGCCCACTTGGATGACTTCATCTGCTGTAGTGGACGTGGACACACACATACACACACACACACACGGTCTCTCTCTTAGTATTAATTTTGTCAGCTGTTTTTTTTTATTTAGTCAGTCTTAGTCCTGTGTCAAATGTACGTTTTAGTTTTTATCATATTTATTCGACGAAATGCCTGGGAATTTTAGTCTAGTTTTAGTCAATGAAAAAACTTAAGTCACTTTTTCGTCATGCTGCATAATCGTTAAACTGATCATCATGGTTATTTTGCTCAAAAGTATAATCACAACAATTGTTGTCATTTGAGAAATGTATTTTTACATTTCATCAGAATCATTGCACTTTCAGAGATAGAAACACAAATCAAGAGAATGTTAACTCATACGCATGATTCATTTGACCTCATCTAGTTTCATGATTTATTATAGGCTATTAATCATATAAATTAACACACTCTCTGTCTACATTATGAAAACTGCTCTCAAAAATTTAAATTCCTAATTGTAATTACAGTAACTCCAAATTACATTAATGTTTTTCTATTAAAACAACAGCAAAAAAGACTTTGTACTGTCTCACAGAGGTTGCATAAGAGCATTTATTCAGAAACCATAATCACGAATAATATAGTCGAGATCATGTTTGGATTTATTACAGTTCATCCCTGGAGGTTTGATGGCAGGTTTAGTCGCAGTAAACTGCTCAACGGCTCATGAAAGACTGTTTTCACAGAACAATGTTTTGAGGCCCAAGATCTATAATTTACTATGGATAAGCCACAACCATTTCAACAGTTCGGGAAGAAATGAAAGACTCATGGGAGAGAGCGTTGGCCTGACAGATCGCTCGCTCGGATTCTCCATCACAGATCGTCTTCACACACACAATTTATAAACGGCTCCTGAAGACAAAAAAGCTGATGACGTGTATCTAATCCCAGGCATCATCTTCTACTCACGGGCACCCGCTAATGACGTCACTGACTGTCGTCAGCCAATGAAACATTGACACCGGCCTCTGATGGCGTTCCCCATAGCATCAATCCAAGACACAGTGTTGAAATCCACTTCGAAGGGGAACTTAGATTTCGTACTGAACCAAGTTTAGTTAAAGGAGGAGGGCAGCAATAGCAAGCTAGCTGTAGGCCTGTAGCAATAATCAATATATCGACTTATCGCACAATATATGTACATGACCTCACTCATTTTTGGTGACTCAATATATCGCTCATTATGTTTACATGATAATGAATATCACCAACACTTGGTCGTGCCGTCATCTTTTCAGTTCTCCGTGTCGTAAGCGAGGGCTCTTCACACACAGAGCGCTCATCGACAGCTGTAAAGAGCATATATGGTGTTTTCCTGGCAACTAAAGACCGTGTGGAAGAATAAGTCCAAATGCACTGGATTTCACAGACACTATCACTGTTCTGGTGCAAATATAAACATAAACCGTGTAAAATGATTTTGTAAGAATGACGCACTAAAATAGTTTTATCAGCAGATATGGCCTGTTGAGGCGTCTGTGTGTTCATGTGGACATCTGACTGCTGAGAAGAGTGTGTTTTTCAGCAACAGTGTGAACTCTTACTTTACGGAGAAAACAAGGACAGGGAGAAATCTGTACATGGAAAATCTCCATACGCGCATTTTGTGCATTTGCAAGTGTTTTTTTGTTTTTCTAATTGTTACCTTGGTTACATTTTTGTAGTGTACAAAAGTTTATTTACTATTTATTCAAAGTTTTCGTATTTAGGATATTTAATTTCCATGATCTAAAGGTTATTGTCATTAGAAAGTGTGTAGGTTTAGTTGGAGTATTATGCTGTTATATTATGATTGTATATTAAGTGGCATAGAATGGTCTTAAAATGACAATAATATAGTTTATTGCAATTTCTGGGATAATATATCGCACAACAAGTAGTTATTGTGACAGGCCTCGCTGTGAAAGCATCAGATCCCGTCCTCTTCACAGCGTTCCCCAAACACACGCCTGAGGTAAAGATCAGATGAACATAAGAATGCATTCTGTAATTGTAGTGTTTTTTTTTATCTGAACACACACTCTCTCTCTCTCTGTGTGCAGAGGTTAAACTGCTGTCGGAGTGTAAGGCATTAGATCACGGTCACAGAGACACAGTAAAGGCAGTCAGGCATTACGGAGACACATCAACACCGAAACAAGCCCTTCAGACCAGACAAACACTTCTTACACCGACTCCAGACAAGAAACAAGCAGCACATCATATTACTATTACAAATTCATTCATGGAGATAAGTATTTCCAACTGAAACCTTCTTTAACATTCAATGGGGAAGGATTTGAGGAGATTGTTGTGAGCATTTAGAAATGAGTAACCTCTAATACACAAGGAAAGTTTTGGTGCTCTCTGAGAGTAAGTCAGTAATGGGTTTCATTCTGCTTTACGGGACAGGCCTGAAAAGCTGGAGGAAGAAGTGCAGAGATAACTGAAGTGATAATGTTCTCACCGGTTTAATATATCTGGAAAAGCACATCGAGATGATCAGGAATGGCTGTTCTAGAAAACAGTGGTGCTTCCTTCAAAAGATCACATGAACATCGCATGTTTCCTCAGCCAATCGCACAATCCATTGTGTTGATCTCATGTTCTCCAGTGGGAAAAAATCATCCAAGATGGAGAACTAATCATAAATATTATTTATATGAACATGTACCGCAATGTATAACAAGGTGTCGTCCATACATTTCTCCCAAGTGCTAATTCTGGCCTGTAGCCAGTGATGCTAACTATATCAAATGAAGCATTGCCTAAAAACAGATGTTTCAGAACGGCTGATACTTGTGTCATCTCAGTGTTTTTCCCTAAATGTACTCTACACAAGTGTACGAATACAGACGCTTCTAGCTACACAAGCTTGAGTTGTGTGTTGTGTGTGTGTGTGTGTAATTCATTACACAATGCAACTTTGTGTTGCATTCTCAGTGCTGCCACAAGGGGAGCTATAGCGGCATTAGCATAAACTTTAAGGTTCTGTCCCGAATGTATCATGTACTTAAACCACGATAGTACTCTACTATCTAGTACATTCATTTTCTAAGGTTACTTGTCATCCAGTGTCCGTCTGATAGCCTCTCCCCCTTCGCTACTTTCAACACTTCATTTGTTCTGATACATAAGTGCATCGTGTCTTGTTGGCAACATTACTCGCACTAATATGTTACGGGTGTTTAAACAGCTAATTCGTTTAAACCCCCCAAACGCTCTCGGAGCGGTTCAGCGTGTATATGTGAAGGAACCAAGGGATCTACGGTGCGTTTGTGGGTCTGTTTGTGGTTCGATTTGTTTGATATATGTGAAAGCGATGAGGTCCCGGTCCACAGCTCGTTTCAACATATGTAGGCTCTTGCTTTTAAAGAAATATGGTACTATCGTGCTACAGTGTATTCTATGCCCCAACATACTGTACAACCAGGGTTGGGGAGTAACGGAATACATGTAACGGCATTATGTAATCAGGATACAAAAATCCAGTATCTGTAATTCGTTACAGTTACGTCAAAAAACGTAGTGATCAGATTATAGTTACATTTTGAAAAAAGGGGGGATACTTTCAGGATTACAATGGTTTCATTCAAAACTAAATAAATCTGTATTTTGGCATAATAACGCTATATTAAGCGTTGCTTGATTAATAACTCACGAGTCACGACTCGAGTCACGTGTGCCACCCGCTGGTGCATGCGCAAAATAACAGCTCTCTACAACAATCTCCTCAGACACAGATTGAATCACTGCTGCTAGAAACGATGCTGCCCACGGATAGAAATGCTTTCATTTCTTGGAAATTAGGAGAGTATCTTTTTTAGTACCTAAAATGTCCTTTCATAATCTCTTCTCAGTCTCACTTAACGCGATGTTCGCTGCTAGGTAACTCCCACTGCCAATGGCCCAAATTCAGTAAGGCAAATTAAGAAAGATCACGGCTTTAGTCAACATGTAGGCCTATTTTAAAATAAACTAATATGTAGATTGTGTAGAATTTTTAAATGTTGTGTTTTAATTATTTCCTTGTAGCCTACATGTTAGTAAAAAAATAAAACAAAATAATCTGTAATATGTACTGTAGCCACTAGATGTCTGTATAGCCGTTTAAATAAATATATATTCTCTATTTTCCTGTTGAAGAAACATTTCCATTGTCTAAAAATTGTTTCTTATTATATTTGCTTGAAAAAAAATTAATTTGTATTCTCTATTTTCCTGTTGAAGAAACATTTCCATTATATTTTTTCCTTGTACATGTCAAGTTAAAAATAAAACAAAATAATCTGTAATACCATACTGTAGCCACTAGATGTCTGTATCAGTCCTTTACATAAATTTACTTAGGGCTTTGAAATTCTTAGTAAATAAAAGTTGTTGTTTTTAAAAATAATATCTGTCCTCGAAGTAATCCAAAAGTAATCAGTTGCATTACTTTCATATTGTGGTACTTGGATTACGTTACTGAATACTTTTTTTATGAAGTAATTTGTAACTGTAACGGAATACATTTTTAAAGTAACCCTCCCAAGCCTGTGTACAACACGAAACACATTCACTTCACATTAAGCAGCGGTAGAGTTACGCTCACGTGACACTGCAGTCATGAACGCTTATAATTTGCATGTGTAAATAAATGCATAACATAACATTGCATAACATTTCATTTGTGTGCTCTTCTGAGCGCTCACACTCTCGAAGCGTGCAGCGCTTGAGTAGCTAAGTTATCTTTCACGTCTTGTTGGGCTTAAACTGTCAAATACACACACAAAAAATACATAAACACAGTCGGTTCTGTTTAAAGTTCTGTTTAAAGACAGTTGTAATATAAACAGATGCATGCTTTTATCCATTCTGCGTGAGCTCTTAAAGTGGCAGCAACCCAATAATACACATGCTGCCGCTAGTCCTTAATTAAAACAACAAAAGAGAAAATCACTCACTGATATTCACTGAAAAACTTCAGTAGCTTAAATAAGAATCAATGTATAATTTTTACATGTAGCATTTTATTTTTTACATGTTTATTCAATTTCGTATTTGAATGGTGCTGTTATATACACCTACTGTGGCTGAAAAAATAAAGCACTGTTTATTTAATTTGTATATTATGTTTTGTATTTGTAATGTGCGGCTTTGTTCTTATTTTTAATAACAAAGATAAAATAATGAAATCATTTTTTTTATCTTCGCCCACTATAGCCTACATGGTCCGTCTTTCATTTTCTGTTATATTTTGTTACCTTGCAAGGCTTTTGCAAAATTCAACAGGGACATTAGTTTGGCTGTAATGCTCAGTCACTTGCAAAATAGTAAAAAAAACATGAAAAGAATCGTGATAAAATCATGAATCGTGATTTTCCTGAAAAAATTGTGATATATTTTCTTGCCATATCGCCCACCCCTAAAACAGAAGAACGGCGTTACAATGCCACATAAAAGTAAAAAAAAACGACAGAAGTACATGAGCACCCGTGACTAAATGCATTGAAACGAATGATCCCTGTCCCTTCTCCGACAACATGGATGAGATTTCAGGTGCAAGCGCTTGAGCTTGTCTGCCAGAAGTTGTCGAGGAGGAGGTGTGCACATGCAGAACGCAGAGAGCTGGGGTCTCAGGTCTTCTAAGGTTGTGATGTGAACAAGAAAGGGTCTGAGATCACAAGAAAGGAAACAGGTTTTCTTCTGAGTCCACTATATTGTGAACACCAAAAGGACTGAGGTCACTTTCTGTTTCACATTAAGTGAACTGGGTTTTGCTCTTTTAAAACGAACTATATGTGAAAACACATGGGCGTCGGAAGCAAAAAAAAAGTGTGTGTCCTCCCCCAGAAAATTTTTACTGGAGTAAATGCCATTTCATGTATTCTGGTGACTTTTAATTAAACAAGTGAACTAAACTCAGCTTCACGTCGTGCATTAAATGCATAGCTCTCCGTGGATTATCCCGCTGCTGATACCATGCTCAACTTAAAGCTGTTATTGATGTTTGCAACGCAATATTTGACTGCAAGGGTACAACGGGCGGTTATTTACGTCAGTTGCGTCTTGTTGAGAAATATAATGATTCAGCAGAAATGGAGATTAATTCATTAGGGCATTCCTCAAGTGGAATGGATTCGACTGACGGCGCTCTGAAAAGTGAACAGACATATACGCTGAATTATAGACGGTAGAAGTGAGTGGGTCCAATATCATTGGTCTTAAAAAGTGGGTCGGTCTTGTCCTGGCAACTGGGAACTGAGAAACACTGTATACTTCTACAGTCAATTCTTGCTGAGAAAGGTAGATCTTACAAACGTTTATAACTAGCTAAAGGTTCAGTTGTGACGTTAATGTTTAGGCTAATGCCGAGTTCACACTACACGGTTCATATAGTCGGGTCACTGTTGTTCACACTGCGTGACAGTCGGGGTAACGTTCAGTCGCTGCGTGACAGTCGGGGTAACGTTCAGTCGCTGCGTGACAGTCGGGGTAACGTTCAGTCGCTGCGTGACAGTCGGGGTAACGTTCAGTCGCTGCGTGACAGTAGGGGTAACGTTCAGTCGCTGCGTGACAGTAGGGGTAACGTTCAGTCGCTGCGTGACAGTCGGGGTAACGTTCAGTCGCGGTAATGTTCAGTCGCTGCGTGACAGTCGGGGTAACGTTCAGTCGCTGCGTGACACTCGGGGTAACGTTCAGTCGCTGCGTGACAGTCGGGGTAACGTTCAGTCGCTGCTTGACAGTCGGGGTAACGTTCAGTCGCTGCGTGACAGTCGGGGTAACGTTCAGTCGCTGCGTAACAGTAGGGGTAACGTTCAGTCGCTGCGTGACAGTAGGGGTAACGTTCAGTCGCTGCGTGACAGTAGGGGTAACGTTCAGTTGCTGCGTGACAGTCGGGGTAACGTTCAGTCGCTGCGTGACAGTCGGGGTAACTTTCAGTCGCTGCGTGACAGTAGGGGTAACTTTCAGTCGCTGCGTGACAGTAGGGGTAACGTTCAGTCGCTGCGTGACAGTAGGGGTAACGTTCAGTCGCTGCGTGACAGTCGGGGTAACTTTCAGTCGCTGCGTGACAGTAGGGGTAACTTTCAGTCGCTGCGTGACAGTAGGGGTAACGTTCAGTCGCTGCGTGACAGTAGGGGTAACGTTCAGTCGCTGCGTGACAGTCGGGGTAACGTTCAGTCGCTGCGTGACAGTCGGGGTAACGTTCAGTCGCTGCGTGACAGTAGGGGTAACGTTCAGTCGCTGCGTGACAGTCGGGGTAACGTTCAGTCGCTGCGTGACAGTCGGGGTAACGTTCAGTCGCTGCGTGACAGTAGGGGTAACGTTCAGTCGCTGCGTGACAGTCGGGGTAACGTTCAGTCGCTGCGTGACAGTAGGGCTAACGTTCAGTCGCTGCGTGACAGTCGGGGTAACGTTCAGTCGCTGCCTGACAGTCGGGGTACCGTTCAGTCGCTGCGTGACAGTCGGGGTAACGTTCAGTCGCTGCGTGACAGTCAGGGTAACGTTCAGTCGCTGCGTGACAGTAGGGGTAACGTTCAGTCGCTGCGTGACAGTCGGGGAAACGTTCAGTTGCTGCGTGACAGTCGGGGAAATGTTCAGTTGCTTCGTGACAGTAGGGGTAACGTTCAGTCGCTGCGTGACAGTAGGGGTAACGTTCAGTCGCTGCGTGACAGTCGGGGAAACGTTCAGTTGCTGCTTGACAGTCGGAGAAACGTTCAGTCGCTGCGTGACAGTAGGGGTAATGTTCAGTCGCTGCGTGACAGTCGGGGTAACGTTCAGTCGCTGCGTGACAGTCGGGGACACGTTCAGTCGCTGCGTGACAGTCGGGGAAACGTTCAGTCGCTGCGTGACAGTCGGGGTAACGTTCAGTCGCTGCGTGACAGTCGGGGTAACGTTCAGTCGTTGCGTGACAGTAGGGGTAACGTTCAGTCGCTGTGTGACAGTCGGGGTAACGTTCAGTCGCTGCGTGACAGTCGGGGTAACGTTCAGTCGCTGCGTGACAGTAGGGGTAACGTTCAGTCGCTGCATGACAGTCGGGGTAACGTTCAGTCGCTGCGTGACAGTCGGGGTAACGTTCAGTCGCTGCGTGACAGTAGGGGTAACGTTCAGTCGCTGCGTGACAGTAGGGGTAACGTTCAGTCGCTGCGTGACAGTCGTGGTAACGTTCAGTCGCTGCGTGACAGTCGGGGTAACGTTCAGTCGCTGCTTGACAGTCGGGGTAACGTTCAGTCGCTGCGTGACAGTCGGGGTAACGTTCAGTCGCTGCGTGACAGTAGGGGTAACGTTCAGTCGCTGCGTGACAGTAGGGGTAACGTTCAGTTGCTGCGTGACAGTAGGGGTAACGTTCAGTCGCTGCGTGACAGTAGGGGTAACTTTCAGTCGCTGCGTGACAGTAGGGGTAACGTTCAGTCGCTGCGTGACAGTAGGGTAACGTTCAGTCGCTGCGTGACAGTAGGGGTAACGTTCAGTCGCTGCGTGACAGTCGGGGTAACGTTCAGTTGCTGCTTGACAGTCGGAGAAACGTTCAGTCGCTGCGTGACAGTAGGGATAATGTTCAGTCGCTGCGTGACAGTCGGGGTAACGTTCAGTCGCTGCGTGACAGTCGGGGACACGTTCAGTCACTGCGTGACAGTCGGGGAAACGTTCAGTCGCTGGGTGACAGTCGGGGTAACGTTCAGTCGCTGCGTGACAGTCGGGGTAACGTTCAGTCGCTGCGTGACAGTCGGGGTAACGTTCAGTCGTTGCGTGACAGTAGGGGTAACGTTCAGTCGCTGCGTGACAGTCGGGGTAACGTTCAGTCGCTGCGTGACAGTCGGGGTAACGTTCAGTCGCTGCGTGACAGTAGGGGTAACGTTCAGTCGCTGCATGACAGTCGGGGTAACGTTCAGTCGCTGCGTGACAGTCGGGGTAACGTTCAGTCGCTGCGTGACAGTAGGGGTAACGTTCAGTCGCTGCGTGACAGTAGGGGTAACGTTCAGTCGCTGCGTGACAGTCGTGGTAACGTTCAGTCGCTGCGTGACAGTCGGGGTAACGTTCAGTCGCTGCTTGACAGTCGGGGTAACGTTCAGTCGCTGCGTGACAGTCGGGGTAACGTTCAGTCACTGCGTAACAGTAGGGGTAACGTTCAGTCGCTGCGTGACAGTAGGGGTAACGTTCAGTCGCTGCGTGACAGTCGGGGTAACGTTCAGTCGCTGCGTGACAGTCGGGGTAACGTTCAGTCGCTGCGTGACAGTCGGGGTAACGTTCAGTTGCTGCGTGACAGTCGGGGTAACGTTCAGTCGCTGCGTGACAGTCGGGGTAACGTTCAGTCGCTGCGTGACGGTCGGGGTAAAGTTCAGTCGTTGCGTGACAGTAGGGGTAACGTTCAGTCGCTGCGTGACAGTCAGGGTAACGTTCAGTTGCTCCGTGACAGTCGGGGTAACGTTCAGTCGTTGCGTGACAGTAGGGGTAACGTTCAGTCGCTGCATGACAGTAGGGGTAACGTTCAGTCGCTGCGTGACAGTCAGGGTAACGTTCAGTCGCTGCGTGACTGTCTGGGGTAACGTTCAGTCGCTGCGTGACAGTCGGGGTAACGTTCAGTTGCTGCGTGACAGTAGGGGTAACGTTCAGTCGCTGCGTGACAGTAGGGGTAACGTTCAGTCGCTGCGTGACAGTAGGGGTAACGTTCAGTCGCTGCGTGACAGTCGGGGTAACGTTCAGTCGCTGCGTGACAGTCGGGGTAACGTTCAGTCGCTGCGTGACAGTAGGGGTAACGTTCAGTCGCTGCGTGACAGTCGGGATAACGTTCAGTCACTGCTTGACTGTCTGGGGTAACGTTCAGTTGCTGCGTGACAGTAGGGGTAACGTTCAGTCGCTGCGTGACAGTAGGGGTAACGTTCAGTCGCTGCGTGGCAGTCGGGGTAACGTTCAGTCACTGCGTGACAGTAGGGGTAACGTTCAGTCGCTGCGTGACAGTCGGGGTAACGTTTAGTCGCTGCGTGACAGTCGGGGTAACGTTCAGTCGCTGCGTGACAGTCGGGGTAACGTTCAGTCGCTGCGTGACAGTAGGGGTAACGTTCAGTCGCTGCGTGACAGTCGGGGTAACGTTCAGTCGCTGCGTGACAGTAGGGGTAACGTTCAGTCGCTGCGTGGCAGTCGGGGTAACGTTCAGTCGCTGCGTGACAGTAGGGGTAACGTTCAGTCGCTGCGTGACAGTAGGGCTAACGTTCAGTCGCTGCGTGACAGTCGGGGTAACGTTCAGTCGCTGCCTGACAGTCGGGGTAACGTTCAGTCGCTGCGTGACAGTCGGGGTAACGTTCAGTCGCTGCGTGACAGTCGGGGTAACGTTCAGTCGCTGCGTGACAGTCGGGGTAACGTTCAGTCGCTGCGTGACAGGCGGGGTAACGTTCAGTCGCTGTGTGACAGTCGGGGTAACGTTCAGTCGCTGCGTGACTGTCTGGGGTAACATTCAGTCGCTGATGTGTTCACACTGAACGATGGATCGGCGACGGGAGGTTTCAAACTGCGTGACTTTACAAAAGAAAGAATCGCAAACAACTTCTGTCTGGTCCGCAAACTACATTTCACAACCAAACACACGCGAGAAGTGATCAGGAAATAACGCAAGATCACGCGTGGGTGAGAGCGGGTTCTCGCGCGAGACTGAAATTGTTATTAAAAATGATAGCCTGCAAGAAGATTGCGATCCAAATTGTCTGTGCGCTGATTTGCGGCGAAAAGGAGAAAAGAAAAAAAAACAGATTCTGCAGGAGGAAATGGTTGAGGAGACGAGAGCAAGGAGTGTGTGTTCTGCAAAGAGATTGTGAGGTAAATAAATAATTTTGCAATGTGCTGCTGGTCAGGCAAATGTGTGTGCTTTGTTTCTGTTTGATATAATTGTACATATCTATATTAAAATACTGATATTCTGGTCTATAACTCCTCCCACTGCCCTGTACCTTGCTCTCTCATTGGCTGTCGGTCATCACAGATGTAGTTTTCAGTCAGAACACGTTCACACCGCAGGTTTGTGAATCAGATCGCGTCTTTAATAATTCACACTGCTTGATTGTCGGAAATCTCAC
>NW_027509217.1:897500-977500 GCF_051911475.1 Siphateles boraxobius | reverse complement strand
TATAAGTTGATTACTCTAATGAGCAACGGTTAGACCGACTGAGTCCATGAGATGAGTTTGTCAAGCCAAGTCACTTTTATTTCTATAGCACTATAAACAGTACAGATTGTTTTAAAATGTCCCTAATATGCTACTTTAAAGACTCCTAAATTTTGTTTTGGAGGTTTACATGCATCAAAGGTCTGCTCTGATTGGTGAGCTGCCACAGTCTGTTGTGATTGGTCTACTTTTCTCTGATTGGTCAGATGGTCCAGTCTGTTGTGATTGGTCTGCTCTGATTGGTCAGATGACCCAGTCTGTTGTGATTGGTCTACTCTGCTCTGATTGGTCAGATGACCCAGTCTGTTGTGATTGGTCTGCTCTGCTCTGATTGGTCAGATGACCCAGTCTGTTGTGATTGGTCTGGTCTGATTGTTCAGATGACTCAGTCTGTTGTGATCGGTCTGCTCTGATTGGTCAGATGACCCAGTATGTTGTGATCGGTCTGCTCTGATTGGTCAGATGACCCAGTATGTTGTGATTGGTCTGCTCTGATTGGTCAGATGGTCCAGTCTGTTATGATTGGTCTGCTCTGATTGGTCAGATGGCCCAGTCTGTTGTGATTGGTCTGCTCTGCTCTGATTGGTCAGATGACCCAGTCTGTTGTGATTGGTCTGGTCTGATTGTTCAGATGACTCAGTCTGTTGTGATCGGTCTGCTCTGATTGGTCAGATGACCCAGTATGTTGTGATTGGTCTGCTCTGATTGGTCAGATGACCCAGTATGTTGTGATCGGTCTGCTCTGATTGGTCAGATGACCCAGTATGTTGTGATTGGTCTGCTCTGATTGGTCAGATGGTCCAGTCTGTTATGATTGGTCTGCTCTGATTGGTCAGATGACTCAGCCTGTTGTGATCGGTCTGCTATGATTGGTCAGATGACTCAGTCTGTTGTGATCGGTCTGCTCTGATTGGTCAGATGACCCAGTCTGGTGTGATTGGTCAGCTCTGATTGGTCAGATGGTCCAGTCTGTTGTGATTGGTCTGCTCTGATTGGTCAGATGACCCAGTCTGTTGTGATTGGTCTGCTCTGATTGGTCAGATGACCCAGTCTGTTGTGATTGGTCTACTGCGTACAGCGTACAATGTCGGAAGCTAAATGTCCACTACATAGCTGAACTTCTGCTCCGGAGGCTTCCTAAAGCTCAGTGATTGCACACACTTTAAAGACAGTAACGATGGCGTAGATTTGAACACATCAATCTGAGCGCGAGTCGATCATGAAACATTGGAAGAACTACTTATTCAACCTGCACCTCCATCACAAGAACGATACTAATGATACTGTATCATTAACTGTATCAACAACAGCGCATAATTCGCCCAGCACTAACATGAATGACTGATGAAACACTAAAGCTTGTAAAAGAAATCTTGCTCCATCCTTTATCCTTCCTCAAAGTAGTAAGAATGACAGAGAATGTGCATTAATAGACATAGTTTTATGTAATAGTGGCCCACAGCTGATTAGCAGAAGTATTTAGCAGAAGACAGTAATAACGTGAGTTAGCCGGTAAGCCGGAGAGTTACACAATATAAAACACAAAACTATGTGTTTTGAACCCCGGTAGAAATACTTCATACTTACAGGTTGTGATTTTGAGCAGCAAGTAAATGTGTTACTGCATTACGTTTGCAGGTCACAGAAGTTAGACTGGAATTACTGACGACTCAGTTAGGCGGTTCAGAGTCAATTCTTTCTTTTGGGAGATAATAACTTTATTTATCGTACACTTCCAACTTTACAACTTTGCAGGCCGTTTACATTCACAGACAGCTATATTACACACTCCATGAAAGGTAATGTTCAAAAAAGTATGATGGGACACTTTATAGCAGCTTTACAGGATAAATTGGAAAATAATGATTTAGTGATGCAATCAGAACTCAATTCTGCTGTAAGACAATAGTGTCATTCAGTTGAAATGAGTTCAGCGTTGAAAATTAATTAATTTGAGTAACATCTTTTCAATGAATCAGGTGATCTGACTGGATTCATGAATTATACTGATTCAGTACTCAAGTTCAACTCTTTGTAAGATTCATAATTCCAGTTGAGAAGTAACAAATGATTCAGTTCTCAAGTCCAACTCTTTGGCACATTCCTGGCATCATTATCATCAGAGCGGAAACAATGGCCACTTTGTGAATGCATCACTCTTATGAGTCTGATCTTTTTAATGAATCTGGTCTGAATTCACAAATTGCATTGATTCGGTTCTCAACTTTCATGAGACCATAAGACAAGTAACAAAAGTATAATTTGTGAATAAAACATTATTTTTAATATAAGCTAATATAATAATATTTTGAATGAATCAGTAAATCTGATTAAAAAAAGAACGAGTTCTAATAAATCATGGGTGTGTGCCAAAAATAAGATTTTATTTTTGTGAGAGTCATCCCTAACTATTAGAAGTCACCTAACTAACTCTCCTAGTAAAATCATAATATCTACAACACTCATTTCAATCCACATTGTACAGTTCTGAATGTTTTGTTCTTTCCCTGTGGTCATCAACCTGTATGTGACTACAGGACATAAGACATGGGAAGTATTTCTAAAGAGTGAACACTGTGCAAATCTACACGCTGTATTCAGACGGCACCATAAAGAGAGAGCGGAGAGAGAAGGAGAGTTTGAAAGAGAGAGCGAGTGTGAGACAACGAGGTAATAACAAATGTCCCATTGTGTGCGGCTGTGCTGTGATTTATGTAAGGTGTGGCTGGATGAGGGAGATAATGCCAAGCGAAATGCTTCATTTCATAAATCTATTCCAAAGGCCTCTGTTCTCCCCTACACACACACACACACACACACACACACACACCTCCGTCTCACCTGCTATTGACATCCAAACAAGTGCTCTCTGTTCACTGCTAAGTAATGGTGCAGTATCACAGGAACTAGGGCTCGAATCGGGCTCTCTGGGGCCCACACACACACACACACACAAACACACACACACACGTGCACACACACACACGTGCACACACACACACACGTATGCACACACACGTATGCACACACACATACGTGCGCGCACACGCACACTCACGTGCGCGCACACACACACACACACATATACATACATTTGTGTGTAAATATATACAGGGAAACTTGTATAAGCAAAAAGCCGCCACAATACATAATCAACAAACACTCAATTACCCAGTGTCCTTTGCTCCCTCTGATATTAATAACACATGGCCTACGCGCACCGCTACAGGCTATTAAACGCGTCGGTGCAGAGGAGAAACAGAACAAACAGGGAAAATCGCAACATGAGAGATGTGGAAATAATTCCAATCTCCATTCCAAAGCTAAATGCAGGTGATCCCAGACGCCGGGCAGGTGGGAAATTAGTTTGCTCCACTGAGACTTCAGGTAATGGAGGCGAATGAGATTCCCACACACACCCCAGCCAACATGAAATAATAATGTCTGGGAAATATAACAGGCTGCATTTCCATTTGCTCTGTTTAGAAGTGATGCATCTCTTCTGAGTGGCTCTACCACACAAGAAATGTGTTTGGGTGTGTTTTTCCACATACAACTGAAGATCAAGGAGAAATTATACAGGAGGAAATCTGGATCCATAGCCGGCAACGGGAAATATATTGTGCAGTATTTGTTGATGATAAATGTTTGAAGCCTTTTTTTTTCTCTTAAAATCTTGAGATCAGGAATGAGGGTTATGTCTTATTTCCTACATTCTCTAAATAATTGTTGTTTACAAGACAAATGGTGTCATCTGGTCTTTCATCATGCCAGAAGTAAGGATTTAACATGATGGACAGCAAAAGAAAGAATATTTATAAAAGCAGGAAAAGTGTTCATTCAAACACCTGCTCCAATGGCCCACAGGAGTCCCTGAAGAGATATTCCTCTGGTGTGTATGTGGAAATAAACTGGATCTTGAAAAAAATAAAAAAATAAAATAAATAAAGGGAAAGCAGAGCAAAACAAAGACATCCCAAAGCAAAGCAAAACAAACACAATATGAAAACAAAACAACACAAAAAGCAAAGGAAAGCAAATAAAAGCAAAGTCACAGACAAAGCAAAGTAAAACAAACATATAAATCAAACAAAGCAACAAAAAAAAGCAAACAGCAAAGCAAAGGAAGCAAATAAAAACATAAGTTAAAGACAAAGCAAAGTAAAACAAACAAATCAAACAAAGTAAATCAAAACAAAAACAAAACATAAGTAAAACCAAAACAAAACAGCAAAAAAAAATTTAAAAATAAAACAGACAAAACAAAGACAATACAAATTAAATCAAATAAAAACAAAGACATAGCAAAGCAAATCAAATAAAGAAAAGCAAGACAAAACACAAAACAAAGGCAAAAAAATCAAATCAAACTGAAACAAAACCTTTATTATAGAGCTTTATTTTCTAATAGGACTAATAGGATACGGGGACCTGAAAACATCAAGTTTTATACAAATGATCAAGAGGTCAAACTAAATGCTATATGAGTCGCATAATATGAGGTTTGTAATTTTTGAAACACTGTTACCATAATATGAGACTTTTTTTTGCATTATAACATGATTTAAAACCCGGATGTGTGTGATTTTGATATGTGTGATCAGTTACTGCACAAAGATATTTAGATTATTGTGAAAAGAGAATATAATTTGGGAAACCACAGGGTGGATTCGAACCTGATTTTCCCATGTGAGCACCATGACTCAATATTCACATAGCATTCATTCTAACCACTACACCACAACTAATTATGATTATGATTTAACTTCACTTGGTATATTACATTATTGCAAACAACTTAATCTAAGGGGCCATTAAAAAATTCTCGAGAAGTGTTTTCTTAAAAGTAGAGTGCCGTGGCACGCTACAAATGATACAAACACATGCGTATGTTTACACAGAGGAGCAAAGAATTGTAGTGTGACTTGAGGAAGTTTTCTCTGGAGCGGCTGCGAGTGTCCAGTCGTCTCTCTCGTGTGTGTCAGTGGAGGACAGCCAGACGCCGTGTCTACAGGACCTCAGTGGAGACGCCCCTCTCGTTCTGGCTTTGTCTCAGTGGCGACAGGGTTCGTCTGGGAGGAAACCAGTCCTGTCCTGAATACAGCTCTTTCTTCCACAACAAAACCTCTAGCCTGTGTACAAACCTGCAGTTACATCACAGCACACGCATCTCCATGCGACAGCGTAAAACCGGCAACATAATGCACACTATCTGAGTTCTAGCTCATTGTGAACAATTCATCAGTGCATATCTACGCTTCATTCCTAATGTTTAATCCAGATACTGACTGACGTATGCAGGACTTCTCCAAACACGTAGTCTCGCGATGAAGCTCGCGTTCATCCTTTTCCAAGCACATCTCAGCCTCCAGTCAACAACTGATGCAAAGAACCAAGTCCACGCCATGCTTTTTTTCCCCTTTCGATAATCCGATACATAGGGCCAGATTTACTAAACAGGGCAAATTAGCGTGAGAGAGCAATATCATAAAAGCACCGGTGGGAGTGGAAAGTTTAGCGCGTGATCTACTGACGACCAGATCATTTCCATAATGATCAACGCAATCTACCAGGAGCAGCGCGAGTTAGCGTCTGGTTTAAGACATGCTTTTTGGGGCGTTAAATAATGCTGCAAATACCAGTAAATTGACTCGCGCAAACCTTAGTAAATCACTTTGCATGACCATTTAAATACTCTCCTTCCATAAATTATGAGTCTGAAGGGGACTGAACTCCTACAAATGCATATGCAATAACATCCGCCGCAGAAATAACTGGGTACACCCTTTTCAGCGCTAGTTTTTCAATGCGTATCTTTAGTAAATCATGACAGCAGTTTTTTTAATGCCAAAAGAGCTGTTAGTAAATCAGCCGAGGAATAAGAGTCTTATCTAGACAAACCATCGGTCATAAAAAGTAAAAATAAAAAAACATTTATATAATGTTTAACCACAAATGCTTGTCTTGCACTAGCTGCATTGCTACACACATGACTTAATCACGCTGAAAGGTCATGCATGACATAGGCGAAAGTACCGACCCAGTGTTTACATAGCGCACATGCAAAGACTAAGTTAAACGCACTTTACAAATAAAAAATCAAATTAAATGTAAAACAACAATGTCAGACGATTTTGAAGTTTTTCGCCCTACCCTACATTTTTAACCCAAACACGCGTGGCCTTTCAGCGTGATTACGTAATGTGTGGCACATCACAGCTAGCTGGAAGAGCCAGGACATTTATTAATATAACTCTGATTGTGTTCGTCTGAAAGAAGGAAGTCATACACACCTAGGATGTCTTGAGGGGGAGTAAATCATGGGATAATTTTCATTTTAAAGTGAACTATCCCTTTAAGACTACAATCTGTCATTACCTCTGCTTTATCGCGACTTTTTATATTTTCTTATAGTTTACTATAAGTGCATATTTTAAACTTGATTCATTTATGCCTGCTGAGCTTCCACAATAAGTGTGGCCACACATGCATTTCTGTTTGTGGAATATTTCCCTGAAACTCCCTGTGTGTTTCCACAGCGTGTGGAGCTGAGAGTCGGGCCGCTGTACCGTACAGATCTGAGCCGCTCCTGAGCACACAGTCCACATCTAATTACCACCGCTTAATTAGTATCGGGAGAAACCTCCACGGGGCACCTGCAATCTTAATTCATATGCTGACAGGGAGGAACAAGTGTTAATGTGCTGTATTTATGTTAATACTCCCAAAGTGTATGTGTGTGAGTGTGAAGTTCCTGTGACATACCTGAAATAGCTTCCTTCACAATTAAAGCCAATAAAAGAACATGTATGAGCGTATTTGACACATTTTAATGCATTTAGAAGAGAAATAGACCGAAAAGCCATCAGAACGAAAATGATAATTCACCCAAAAATGTGTCGTTCCAAACCTTTCGCTCATAAAACAAAAAACAAAGTAAGATATTTTTCATCAAATCTGAGAGATTTCTGTCCATTCATTCAAAACTTTCAAGCATCAAAAAGTTCATAACGATATTGTAAAAGTAATCCATGTGTAATCCAAGAAGTAATCCAAGCTGTTTAAAGGGCTGATCACATACAACACATGTAAACTGTGTAAACTGACAAGTCTGACTGTTTCTCTCGTCTCACACATGATACGGCTTACTGAAAACATAGTGCTTAAGATAAAAGGAGTTACAGGTGAAACTCGAAAAATTAGAATATTGTTTCAGTACAGTAATTAAAATTAAAATTAAAAGGTGAAACTAATACATTTAGTATATATAACTATATACATATGCATGATTATACTTTTCAGAGGGCCGACATTTCTGTATTTAAATTTTTTTTTTTTATTGATTTCATGTAATATTCTAATTTCCTGAGATTTTGAATTTGGGTTTTTCATAAGCTGTAAGCCATAATCAAAATTATAAATTTTGCACAATGTTCTAATTTTTCGAGTTTCACCTGTATATATAAAAAAAAAAACTGTCCCTTCACTTAAAAAGTAAAAACATGTTGTGAATGAAGAGTCTGAATGAACAGATTATATACCAGTGAGGTTTTCTCTCACAGGTTTAAATCTGTTTATCATATTTGATGTGCTCTATACGCATTGATCGATGTTAATACGTGAATAAAAGTCTAAATTAAATCAGTTCATAATATAAATAAAGCAATCACTTTTAACAATGTCTTAATGAACTTTTTGATGCTTGAATGTATTGGGTTAATGGACTTTCAATAGAGGGACAGACATTTCCCAGGTTTCACTATAAAAATCTTGATTTGTGTTTAGAAGACGAAAGAAAGTCTTATGGGTTTTGAACGACATGAGGGTAAATTACAAGTAAATGATGACAGAATTTTCATTTTTTGGATGAACTAACCCCTTTAATAACATATATATATATACTGTATATGTATATACAAAAGATGTAGAAGAACAAAAACAAAATGTCACTACATTCATTGCAAGCAATGCTAAGTTTTAGAAACATTTTGCACGCTTATCCTCTTATTTATTTGCCAACATCAAATCCTACCACTGCAATAACCCACAATTTAAAGGTGTATTTGCCTGTTATTTGAAAAAAGAAGTATGTGTCTTTTCACAACTCTTGTTTTTAAAGAAATTACCCTTGCACCAATATATTCCACTAGTGAAGTTTTTTTTCCCCCTAGTTTGCCCTCTTGTTCAGGAAAATTAATGTCTATGTGCAGAATATAATCCATCACACACTGAAAGCAGAGGTCATTCAGGAAATGATAGCAGGTACGATTAGGTCTCTACCACAGAGACATTCCCACACACACACACACACACACACACACAGTACACAAACACATGTGTATGAACACACCACAAATCCAGGGAACTTCCTCACACTCCTTGCCTTGACTTTGCCAAGTGCACAGAGGAGAAAACTCTCAAGGTTTCCGTCAAGGAGTTTCTCACAGACAAAGTCAAATCCCAAACGTTCCCTAAAAAGAAAATACCGTGGCGGTACCATGGTGTAGTGATGGTAACATCATGGTACATTAATATATATATATATATACCATGGTGCTGAATGATTACCATACTCATACACAACAGTATTTGCATGGTACTCCAGTAGTTTTCTCACCGATCCCACACATACACGCAGCGTTAAAACACATCAGGCTATGCAGCGAGAGCTGGTTTGACATAAAGTAAAGTTATTATAATGGAATTTCCATAATGTAGATTTATCCTGCTCACGGGTCTATAGGGAATCAGTAAAGCTATTCAAGGGCAAAGTATTTACACACACACACACACACACACACACACGTCTGGTCAATACCAAATCAAAGTGTATTGGGCCACCTCGGCACAGAGATCACACATTAATCCCATGCATTAATTATTGACACTAAATTTAATTTGAAAAGCAAACGTACACAAATCCACCGGTCAGATTTTAATAATGCAAACAGGCATTGCAAGGCGTAATCATATAGCTATTGATTAATATACAACAACTAAGGGTAGTCAGGCATGCATGATAACCCATAAACATATCAGAGACTACATCACTGAACGCACTGGATTATGGGTAGAACACGTGTAAGATCCTCTAACCGACTGTTCTTAAAGACTCATGATGTTAGTGATGTTTATGCAAAGGATGACAATGAAAATGTTGCATATAACGTAAACAAACACAAAAAATACAACATTACTGATGATTACAAAAACAAATAACTCGAACAAAACAATGTTACGAAAGATTGTAAAGAAACAGCAGAATAAATCACTTCTTTTCGTAGTCATTAGTAATGCGTTTTGTTCTGCTGTTCATTTATGTAAAAGTGTTTGCTCTATTGTTTGTTTACATCAATTGTTCTTAAATGTTACTGACAATTACGTCAACCGAAAATAGACAAAACACAATGTTACTGATAAATATGTAAACAAACAATAGAACAAACCAATGTGACTGATGAACATGTTACTGTCTACACAATGTTACAGTCACAGTGTTTGTTCTATTGCTTCTTTACGCAATCATTAGTAACATTGTGTTTGTTTCATTGTCAGTAAAACTTTGTTTTGATCTTTTATTAATGTACATAATTGTCAGTAACATGTTTCTTCTAGTGTTCGCTTACGTAATGGTTTACATCAGTTGTTTAACAATGTACTGACAAACAATCAAATGTAAACAAACAACAGGACAAAATGTTACTAATTGTTATGCAAAGAAACAACAAAACAAAAACACAATCATCTATAACAGTGTTTTGTTCTATTGTTTCTTCACGTAATTATTAGTAACGTGTTTTGTTTGTACAATAGTTTACATCAGATTAACAATTGTACTGACAATTATATAAACGGGCAAAATGTAACAGACGATTATGTAAACAAACATTAGAAAACAATGTTACTGACAATTACATAAGAACAAAAGAACAAACACAATGTTACTAATGATGATTACATAAAAAATAGAAAACATAACACTATGATCTTGTTTAATTTTATTGTTTATTTAAACAATCATCTAAACAGCGTTTTAGATGTTTATTTTTACTGACAATTACATAAAAAACAATAGAACAAACCCAATGTTACGGATAATGTAATAAAACAACACAAAAAACAACTGTTACAGTTTTGTTCTACTGATAACTTGCACGACCAGTTTTGTTCTATCGTTAATTTACATAATTATTAGTAACTGTGTTGACAGTAACATCGTTTTGTTATTTGATTCATTCACATAAACCACATTTCCGTTTACGTAATCATCAGTAAGGTAATTGTTCTATTGTTTGTTTACTGTTCAACAGTGAAAAGGAAGAGTAAATGAACAGCGGAAGATAACACAATGTTACTGATGATTATCATAACAAATAATATAACGAAACAATGTTACTGACGATAACGCAGGGCGAACAACAGAACAAACAAAATGTTACAAATCATTATGTTATCGAACAAAAGAACAAAGTGTGATGACAGAGGTGAAGATGAAGCTGTCTTATACACAGTCCCCTAAAAATAACTCTATTCATCTAATGTGGGACAGAGGTATAGACCTGTAAAGAACGCCCTTCAATGAAAAGAGACAGAGATGGAGAGAGTGTGAAAAAGAGCAAGATGGCTGGAGATCATCTTTAACACTTAACAATGACCGGAGCAGAGGCAGTTTACCTTCTGCCACAGGCTGTTATGAATAGAGGCCATCAGTCTGTCGCTCAAGAAAGAGCGAGAGAGGGAGACATCTCAGCCCGCTGATTTATGAAAATAATGAAATATGTATGGCTGACAGCTTGAAGGATCACCGTTGAGGTTTTATTCTAATGCACTTGTCCTCTTTGCAAATCACCCATCACCCGTGTCAAGTCAAGCGGTTTTTCCACGGCCACGCTGAAAGCCGTCTATAAAGAGGATGGACCACTCCTGCTGGCCATGCTTCAAAAGCAGGTGTTGATGTCTGTGTAGTTCCAGATCTTCAAACCTATGGATGATGAAGGTGGAAAACCAACTAAATGAGCCGAATCTGACTTTGGTACACACCAAAAACTCTAGTGTGAGAGCACTCCTAATCTTAAATCAAGTTTCATAACCGATAGAAGACAGATGCTGTTCTTGACCACGTCAAACCGCTTCTAGCTTCGTAAGCTTGATTTTATGTGTTATTGCTTTCTGATATGGGCAAAAAACTGTCAAACCAGCTTTAAGTGGTTTGCTTTAAAGTCCCCCTGTAGTCGATCATTTTATTCCTTAAAACTCATCTTTGATCACCAAAATTATTTATTTAAACGCTTTTGCCTAGACAAAAAATGTTATGCCTTAAAATATCTTGACTGTAACTCGACACCCTTGCCTCATTAAGTATGTGTGGTTCTATGAATATGTAAATGAGCCCCGCCTCCACTCACTCACTCACTCAGAGATCCACTGGTTGACGATCACACGTTGATCTGATTGGTTAAAAGGTAGTTTGTGACGTCAGAAACACCAGAGATTTCAAAGCGTGTTTTTGAGACTGTCTTTGGTTCACTGCAGTTTTAAGCAGAAAATACTCAGCAATGCTGTCGACTTATGAATTTACACATGGTTTGTCTTAAAGCGTATTAAAAACACCACATAGACATGTAATCAACATTAAAAGCTGGATTTTCAACACAGGGGGGAGTTTAAAGGTTTTATAGGGGCTTTGTGCATTTGTCAGGATGGGAGACTAAACCAGCCGTAAACACCCTTAGACTGGCTAAGTTTGGGATGATTTACTATGATTTAAGACAAGGAGGAAAAGAATCGGGACACATTGCCTGAAAGACTCAATGCCAGCAATAAAATATACTATATTGTAGGAAAAACCAGTATGAGAAAGAGTAATATGGTCCAGTGTAATTACAGGACCAGTGCATCTTTGAGCCTCCATTCAGTATGAGTAAAATACCTCAGTATTGTTCAAATCAGACACTCTTAAGATGTTCCTCACGTCGTATTGGAATTGGTGACTTTCTGCAGTATCTGTCCTTTTTACTTTATGTTTTTCAAGTACTCTTTACAACTCTGTAATTACATATTCGATAGTACCTGTGATTTCGGACGCAGCCAATGTGTCTGAAACTTGTGCGTTAACCGCTAGTCTACGGCAAGAAAAGGATAATTTACATGAGTGCTCGAGTCAACTTCATAATAAAGAGATTACATAAAAAAAATGATGACAACACAGGATATAATTTCATATCAGGTTCAAATTCATGAAGCAACACGTCGCCCAGTTGGATACACAATATTTACTTAGCATGGCATGAAGCCATTGCCTCCGTATCTGTTCATGTTAGCAAACAAGCAGTCAAACCACCGCCTTCCCATCCTCTTAATGAAGCGCTCAACATCGCCACAGCTGTCTCTCTAATGCACAACATTAGCTAAAGGATCTCTTTAACAAATCAGATTAGGAAAACCTCATATTAAAAGCCTTTCACATAACAAAGCGGCTAAACCCATATGAGAGCCGCAATATCACTAGCCCACCTCACCAGCCGTTAGAGCAAAGTGCTGGCACTGTAATCTAATAGATATCGTATTGCTCGAGCAGTCCGTTGCACAGGGAGTGGCGCTTTTCAATGGACCCTAAATGGGGGATGAATAGAGTCAGGCATCCTGAAGGACGCCTAAACTTAATTTGAGTGAGTTAAAAGGTTGGAAATGGTATTGAGCTGCTCCGCCGGGGCCAGGGGCGTTAGCGGGGCCGTTTAGCCAGCGTTTCAATGGGCTCCTGTCCTGTTAAAGTCCTTCTCAGACCCAGCTCATTTCTTTTAAAAGCCCGAGCAGCACCTTTAAGGATTATTAAAACAGTGCAGGAGAGCAGGAGGTTAGCGAGCGCCGGGATCTGAGCGGATCCAGCATGGCAATGTGGGGATGGACAATCTCTCCAACAGATAATGGTAATGATGATGGGTGCGATAGCTTTGAATCAATACGCCTCTTAAACTGGATCCATTGTTTTGAGATATATTACATCCTCCTGTCAGCTTGTGTAAGGGCCTTCAGAGAGGTAATGTACACAGCGATCCCATAGGCCCGAGCGGCAGCATTGTGCTGTGACTCTCGTTAAATGGTGTAATAACGAGCTGGGCCGAGGGACGCCGGGACTCTCTATGAGAACGCTGATCTTAAGTGGATGATTCAAGCCGAGACACTTCAGCCACAGTCAATACCGTTCTGACTGCGTGCGGCCCACTTTACAACCACAAGGCCTTTCATCCCGGGAAGTCGGACAGAAACTCAGACCACGGCGCTCCGAGTGGAAGCAACACCTGAACATGAAGGCCCAACCATCACAAAAAGAAGCAATTTGAGACAGAATTATTATTATTACTTTATCCCTTAAAACTCATCTTTAAATCACCAAAATTATATATTTAAAGTTTTTTCCTTGAAAATGCCTTAAAATATCTTGTATGTATGTAAAAATGTAACTCGACACTCTTGCCTCATTTAGTATGCGTGGTTCTATGAATATGCAAATGAGCCCCACCTCCACTCACTCACTCAGAGATCCACTCGTTGACGATGACACGTTGATCTGATTGGTTACAAGGTAGTTTGTGACGTCAGAAACACCAGCGATTTCAAACCGTGTTTTTGAGACTGTCTTTGGTTCACTGCAGTTTTACGGAGAAAATACTCAGCAATGCTGTCGACTTATGAATTTACACATGGTTTGTCTTAAAGCATATTAAAAACACCACATAGACATGTAATCAACATTAAAAGCTGGATTTTCACCACAGGGGGGAGTTTAAAAAAAATAAATTATATCTAGTATAAAGAATAAGTTCTTAGTACTGAGCCTATTGGTTTAGGGGGGAAAAGCATCTTTTATATAGTTTTCAAGAGACATTTTTATTTACTGAATAATAATAATAAAATATTATTAAATAAATAATAACAAAATAATTAATGGTATGTGGTTTAACCATCATGTAAAGAGTTATAACATATTTTCTGTACACCTTGAAACTTTAAGGTGCTTAATCTATTTTTTTTTTACAAATATTATGATTTACTGATTCATAAATACCATAACATTTTGGGCAAGTTGCACCACATGACATTTTACAACTAATCTTGCCATGTTGGTGTAAAATATTTAATAATTATCTTATATTTTAAGAGACGCAATGACTTTGACAGTCATGAGCAACACACTCTCATGGCTATTTCATATACATTTGTACAATCTCATCCATACGTTTTCGTAAAATCTGCGTAAAAATACGATTCATGCAAATATGATAAAATGAGAAATATTAATGTTTTCCTCAACTATTTATCATTATTGGGTCCTCTCTATGATAACATTTCCTGTTTAATGTTCTTTTTTTGTGCATGTTTCTGCATACTAGTTGCACCACATGACTTTCTTTTGGCACTTCTTTTCAGATATTAATAAGAAGTGAAGCAACAGTTTTAAAAATATATCGATTTTGATTCAGAAATTAAATGCATGCTCATCATAGAAGAAATGTATTCAAGTCATTGTACTGTACGTTTGAATTCGTTCCCATCATCCCATCTAGATATTTGTTGAACTCAGTGATGAAATGACGAAGTCCAGCCCAGATGAAATGTGTTGAGCAAAAACTCTTCATCATTTCTAGACCAGACGCTCAACTCTCTCTTTCTCTCTCTCTCTCTCTCTCTCTCTCTGAGTCATTATGGTAATGCCGGAAACTGCGCTTCTCTCATTGCAAAATGCAAAACTCTCTCATTCCTTTAATTTATTATTTACAAGCACTTTTTTAATTACTGAAGTGCTTGTATAGCTTTTGTATGTCATACGTGTTTTAATAACCACTTCAAATGTGTTTCCAAACGTAGCATGAATGTATAAACGCAAATTAAATATACAAAAGGAAAAACAGGACGGGCGATCTCTACTTGCGCTAGTTCCCCAGCCCGCGCATAAAGAGAGTCTGTACTTCTGCTTCAAATAGAATGTCAGCATCTGGATTTATGAAGAGTGGCTACTTTGTATGCCAGCGGTGCACATCAGACCTGAGCTCTGAGAAAATTCACACATTTTTATAGATTGAATAATGGCCAGCATAAAACTGGTTTCATAGCAGGATAAATCATATGTCAAAATACAACCCATGTAACATCATGTAATTTAGCCTATGAGAATTACGTGCACACTTTTCAACTAAAGACTCGCCCTCTCTGCATCTGCGGATAAATGTGGGACTTAATCGCATACATGATAATTTATTAGGAGATTTAAAATATTCATAAATATTGAATTAATCATTTATAATAGATCTTTATATTAACGGGTGTCTTTGAAGTTTTAGATGTACAAGATCTCCCCCATGGAAAACGTCCCCTGTGGACATTTTAAATTTACTTTGACATCATCTCGCCGGCGAATGCTTTATGAATATTCAAATGTACGGACACGGTTAAACAAAAGAGCCCTAGTGACTTATTCCTCGAGTAAAGGAAAGGCTGTCGTAATGGCTGTGTGTCGTACAACTTTTATTCATTCGCTTACATATTTTACTCTTTATGGTGCGTAACGATTCAAAGGGGTTTCCTTTCCTCGTCTCTTTCTGAGTTTGAGTTTAGTCCCAGATGACTGTACATCATTACCAGAAAACCTCTTTTTTCATCTGTTTGCCATAAATAAGCAGCTAGTTTGTCCAGACAAGGACATAACTGCTGATGAAACATGTCCAGCGCTTTAACGAAGATTCCTCTGCTGACATCAGAACCAAACATCACATGGAATAATTCAATGCTACAAACACTTCTGTCTCATTAAGGCCGAGAAGGATGGAAACGCGAAGCCGATGACCAAATAACTGCGTGAACGGATGCAAAAGGTCCTAAAAAGACTTTGCATGTTGTGAAAGTGCTACCTTCAGTAGAACACAAAAGAAGCCATTTAGCAGAATTTTCATGCTGCTCTTTTCCAAACAATGAGAGCGTATCGTGACTTGCTTTAAATTTAATGATTAAATTCCATGTTGATATTTCAAATGTCACGAAAAACTAAAAAGTGCTTTAACGTGAATGAATGCAGTCACATCAAAGAATTACACGTGTTCTCAATGTTTCTCTGAAATGCTCAAATCTGTGCAGACTTACAGGGTTATGGCCTGACAAAATCAATATTTTATGGTTCCATGAACTTTACTTGCCATTTGGGGGTAGATTTCTCAAACATGTCAAACCACGACTAGCTTGACCGCGGTTTTGTGAAATTAGCGAGCGGTAAGCTGGTCTATTTCAATCATCTCAGTCCATTTTACAAAGATCGGGGGACATCTGGCATGTAGAAGATACAGAATTTGAGATATACACACAATTCTGTAGAGAAACAGCTCAAGACCGGCTTTTTCTCGCGACAAGGCAAAAGTTACGCCTCATTAGCCGAGTTTGCACTGTTCTGTTAACAACAGTTAATACAACAACAAACAACAAAAGTAAAAATGCATTTAAAAAAATATGAAATTTGCTGTCACCAGGCTGTTTCCATTCAATTCAATCGTTTACCAATAAAATTGTGATGATGATGATGATGTCATCCTTAAAAAACAATTTGTTTAAAAATCTGAAGTTAAACAGAAAAAGATTAGCATTTGGCTCAGCTATATCAGTAAACATTTTAATGTGCTAAACTTTTTCCGCAAATAAATAAACCATTGATGGAAACTTGGCTATTGTGTTTTTTTTTAAAGGATGACATCATCATCACACACACAATTTAATTGGAAAAAAGGCCAATTGGATGGAAATGAGAAGACAGCCAATTTATCTCACTTTGTCAATAACAGAACAGAGCCAAAAGTGGAAGGAAAGTTTGGCTACAGTTAACTATGCTGTTATGTACAGTAATCTATATATCAGGTCATTTATATAAGAGATGCAAAAGTAAAAACAATGTTTAATTGCAATGCTCAGAAAGAGGGAAAAAATGCTTAAAAAACCCCCAAAATGAAACATTTTTGCCGACTGTGAACAACATAATTGATGTTCAGGGAGAAATTAATAAATAAATAAAGCAGAGCAGAAACCGGCTCCTTTAACACTCCATCTTCACCTTGTCAATCTGGGAAGTCCAACAGATTTAGTCTCCATATATGATAACAATGGAAAGAAAAATAGTCTTCTGTCACGTCTGTAATGTATTCTCCATTTAGCATTGGAGCGTCTCCATCAGACGTCTGTAGTGATGCGGGAGGTAGAGCTCGGGGCACTTGTGAAGGACACACAGATTCATCATAACACTCCTGATGGATCACACACACATTCAGAGCGAAAAGGCCCGAGTCACAAAACAAAAGCAGTCTATAGCAGAGCTGTCTGGCCCACACTCGTAATCACACAGAAGAACTTCTGCTAGATGCTCTCTGTCGGTTTGATTGATTGATGATGTAACGGCTCGGCTTCGGAGAGGAACACGCGTATTGTGGAAACTTAATAAGGAGGATACGGTTTTACATGTGAGGTGATGAATCTCAGTATCAGCGGAAGGTCATCTCTCTCAGCACGCTGAAGATCCTGAGGAACGTGGAGTTATTGCATCACCTGGTAAAAACAGACATCAAACGAGTGTGGATGCGTTTCCTCAGCACTTCATCAGAGACTGAGCGCCACGTCCAATCACTTTCTGTCAGAGCACTGAACGTACACTGCAGAAACTTTCTGCCAGCTGTGGTTGTAAGTTACCGTAAAAAACACGGTAGCAACATTTTAGATTTACAGACTTTAGAAGCTGTCATTCACACAAACACTAACTCCATCATGGTAACACACATGAAATTTGAAAAATGCAATAAACATTCATTTAACAACATTAAATGTAACATAAAACCCTAATGTACATAACTGATTAGAAAAAACAACTAAGAAAAACTATTAAGAAACGTAGTTATTTCAACAAAAATTCATCAAATGTGAAGTGTCACGCAGAGAATTGACTGTAAAATGACATTAAATGTACGGTTAGATCTATCACCGTATATAGTACAGAAACTTTCTCTTAACCAATTAACAGTTTTTCACTGTAGCATTTTTACAGTCTTTTACCGTTAAAATCACGATAATTTTTTACAGTGTACAATTCCTTTGCATTTGTAAACTTTTTAAAAAAGGATGTGTGCAGTTGTTTTCCGGCTCTATAGACATAAAATAATAAACTACGACTAAGAATGAATTGAGAGCGCTGAGAACATTGCGTATTTGATCCGATTCAATAAAAGAAGAGCACAAATCAGGGACGGCAAATCACAGGCCAGTTAGCACAACATTCATGTAGCGCAAAGGTTTGGTGAAAGTATAAATACATTTAATAATAATATCATTAATTTAATAATTCAATTTAATGAACCTATATTATATACATTATAGTAAAATATAACTGATATTAAACCTCATTTGTGCTGAAAAGAACGCCACTGAATTCTTTTAAATGTGAAATTGTGTTAAACTTCAGACTTGAAAACCTTAACGCACAAAAGTGGCACAAGCGTTCAGTCGATATAGTAGTAAAAATAGTCTGTTTGATTGTAATCTTAAAATCGTCAGGAAATCAAATTTTACCATTTTGTTTATTATAAATGATTTATCTGTGCACTTCATTATTTTTTTTAAAATTCATGTACCCTTATAATCTTTGATCAAATACGTCCCCCCCCCCCCCCCCCATTACTAGAGGGCGTGGCTATCTACGCCTACTAGAAGTCCTCCACAACTGACTGTAAACTGGCATTCAAATCTGCCTCCATTCTGTTAGCAACACCCAACCCCCAACGATCTAATCAATTCCCGAAGGATAAAATCAAGCCCCGCCCTACATTTTTTTCTAATTTCGAAGCCGTTTCACTCGGATATACGTCACAATAAGGAAAGGACAATCTCAACTTCCGTTTCATGACGACTTTAAGAGTCAGAGAGATTTGTGTCCTGAACAAAGCATGGAAATATCATGGAAAAAAGTATAATCCCCCCCCCCCCTCCCCCTCAGATTTATTAATTATTAAGTATTTTTTTCTGTATGAAACTTTTCAATAAGAACAACATCAACAATAACGCAAAGGCTGAAGGTCAAGTTCACTTTCAAATGCATGTTGCATTATCTCAATGGCAATGTTTTAGTTTCTGTGCTATTATTGCTGTAATGTTACACTAACCACAGTAAACTGCTGTGTTATCAATCGGCAACCGACTTATGACGGTAGCCTAAAACAGCTGTTTACTACTGGTTAACATGAATTATTTTGGATTATTTTGGATTTGATGACTTTAGTCTGTGTAAATTCTTCCTGGTATGCACTGAAGGTGTGATGGGAGAAGATCCCGGAGGAGGAGGAGGAGGAGGAGGACGGTGGGGAAGGCAGTGTCCAGGTGAAAAATGAGGATGTCAACCTGGTGTTGCAAGGTTAGCACACACTGTAATGGAGAGCGGCGTCTGAAACACACACTTCAACAGACACCAGCACATACAGTAGAAGCAGCCGAGTGTGTGTAGTATGAGTGCGAATGGTTTGCATGTCTCCAAATATTTTTGCCCTTTACATATTACCATATAAAGTGACTAGCCTTAATAATAAATAAACAAAGGTCTTCTAAAAAATAAGGTAAAGATTGAAAGATCGATGTACGGAGCTCTACACACGACACAGACACAGATAGTGTCATCACTGACTAAAAAACACCATAAAAGTATCATAGAAGTTGTCCATAAACGTTGTTCACTGAATCTCTAAACTGTGACCGGATCATTGAGCCAGTCAATTCAGTGAAAAGAATCATCCATTTACAAATAGGATTTAAATGTGGACTCCTATAGATAGATAACATCTTCCATCACAGCACAAAGCTTTGACACTCCACTACTGCATTTCAACATGTAACACTTCACAAAAGCACTTCCAGTCGTGTTTCAGTCACTGCACTTCTGGATGCGGCAACAGTTGGACTATCGTGAACCGTGAAGCCGGTTGGTTTACTGAATCCCATCAGTTACAGAAGACACGTGTCCCGAGGCGCTTAGTGGCGCAGACTACATCACTGACGCAAAGATTCCAACGCAGCCCTCGGGTGCTCAGACACAAACACACATAATACTGCTCGACTGTGAAACGATACGCAAACTGAGAAGAAAAGCAGCAGCAGAAAGACATGCATCAGTCCAGGGACGCATTTAATCATTTCCAGGAAGTCTGGTGCAATTCATACATACAGTGACACGAAGCAAGTTTTTCATTTGTAAATTAGAATTAAAGTCAGAGTGGTCTAGAAAAGAAAACATTCAAGTTTTCTTTTAATGTTGTTTATATGTCTATGTGGTGTTTTTAATATGCTTTAAGACAAGCCATGTGTAAATTCATAAGTCGACAGCATTGCTGAGTATTTTCTGCTTAAAACTGCAGTGAACCAAAGACAGTCTCAAAAACACGCTTTGAAATCTCTGGTGTTTCTGACGTCACAAACTACCTTGTAACCAATCAGATCAACGTGTCATTGTCAACGAGTGGATCTCTGAGTGAGTGAGCGAGTGAGTGGAGGCGGGGCTCATTTGCATATTCATAGAACCACGCATACTAAATGAGGCAAGGGTGCAGAGATACATTCAAGATATTTTAAGGCATGAAGACATTTTTGCTCAAGGAAAAAAAGTTTAAATATGTAATTTTGGTGATCAAAGATGAGTTTAAGAGATACACTTACTGACTACAGGGGGACTTTAAATGAACTGCCATTATCTTTTATCATAATTTCTTACAAAACAAAGGGTGAAGTTTTAAAATAATATTGACAAATGTTTACAAAAATTGGCATCAAATCAAAGTCATGTAGGGTGACCAGTAAAGTAAATCTTGTTATATTATAGAGGACCGCTAATCACTCAAAACTGTGTGTCAAAGTCATTAAGACTCTTTAAATGTTGTGGTTTATGGAGCAATAGTTACGAATTAATTCACGACATGAATCCAAATAGTACATTTCCATTTCCATGAACTATCTGTATCAAACTCAAAAGCCCGCAGCATCTGATGAGAGATACTGTGGCACAGGTGTATTCTGGGAGATTGAAACGTGCATGAGACCTGAAGTATAGATGTAGTGGAGAAGAAGAGCTCTGCTGTCTGTCAGCATAAGGACCGCATTCATCTCATCACCAGCAGTACGACGGATTTCCATCCGAGACGCCGCTAACATCCACAACTTACTCGTCGCTCATCTCTGCACTTTCCCGCCTTTTCTCTGTTCCTCCCCTGTCTTTGTCAACCTTACTGACAATAAAACAAAAACAAAAGCAGACATCTCTTTGGTGTTGTGAAATATTCAGTACCTTCAGATTCGCAATTTGCCGCACGACCTCTAGGTGTGACCCACAGAGATGCGGCTCTGAACGAGACAGCCGTAGCTGTTTGACAAACATGAATATCTAGAGGTTATTCCGAGACACAGCGAGGGCCGGTTTCACCAGGACGCCAGCGATAGGCTATAGAAACGCTTCCCCGCCACACAATCTCGCTCGGGGGTAAGGGGTTAGCAGAAACGCAGCACCTCTGCGATGGCTAGGACAAGGTTAGGGTGCGGGACTGGGTTGTTTGCGTGGGTTGGCGGAGCAGAAGGGTTAATAGTCCAGTGAAGACATGGCTGGCACCAGTGAGTTGCACTAATACACTTGGCAGCCAATTCAGTGTCAAAGCGTAATTCCCTGAGGGCTGGAAGGACACTACGTAATCTGTATTCAGCCCTGACATTGTCCACATCTGATACGGGACATTAGCTGCTAACTCCCTCTATAGACTAGTGTCCTTCAGTTTATATTACTTTATGTTAATAGAAAAAAATTACATACAACATCATTTGTCATAGTTACGGCAGCCAGTGGATGGCTGATTTAAATGCATGTGTTTACTGTTAGGGGAGGGACGGGAGGTGTCTCTTTTGGCCTTATTGATCTTTGATCCATTCTCAACCTCCCCTGCCCTGAACGGTTTTATTTAGCCTTTTGGTGACAGCAGCTTTTAGAGCCCGACTCGGTCAGGACAGGCTATTGAAAGCAGGGGCCGTAAGCTGCCTGAAACTCGCGAGTTAAAGAGCTGTTGATGCTCAGCACTCGCCCGAGCGAACACTGCTGTCAGAGCCGAGGGCTAGCACTGAGACTGAGGCGTTTCAGGGTCAACCTGGTTCTACACAATTCCTGATCCTCGTTTTTACACACACACGCACACAAACACACACACACGCACACACGCACACGCACAAACACACACACACACACACACACACACACACACACACACACACACACACACACACACACACACACACACACACACACACACACACACACACATCTGGTTATGTTTCTAACATCTTCGGTATTCGGTACCACCCCAAGAGTTGTTTCATTTCAGTACCATCATGGTCTGAGATGTTCCTCCTAATACGAGCATAGAGCATGTCACTTGTTTTTGACAAGTGCTCCGGATTCCCCTGCAATCCAAAGACAAGCTCATTGGGTGAACTGGAAATACGAAATAGCGAGGTGTGAATGTGTATGTGCACAGTATGTCTGTAAGTGTGAACCCTGGCCATCCATCCATTTATCCATCCGTCCATCCATTCATTCATTCCTTCATTCATTCATTCATCCATTTATCCATCCATCCGTCCATCCATTCATTGATTCATTCATTCATCCATCCGTCCATCCATTCATTCCTTCATTCATTCATCCATCCGTCCATCCATTCATTCCTTCATTCATTCATCCATCCGTCCATCGATTAATTAATTCCTTCCTTCATTCATCCATTTATCCATCCATCCGTCCATCCATTCATTCCTTCATTTATCCATCCTTCCATTCATCCGTCCGTCCGTACATTCATCCATCCATCCACCCATCCATCCATCCATCCACCCATCCATCCATCCATCCATTCATCCATTTATCCATCCATCTGTTCATCCATCCATTCATTCATCCCTCCGTCCGTCCATTCATCCATCCATCCATCCACCCATCCATCCATCCATCCATCCACCCATCCATCCATCCATCCATTCATCCATTTATCCATCCATCTGTTCATCCATCCATTCATTCATCCCTCCGTCCGTCCATTCATCCATCCATCCATCCATCCACCCATCCATCCATCCATCCATCCATCCATTCATTCATTCATTCATTCATTCATCCATTTATCCATCCATCCATCCATCCATTCATCCATTTATCCATCCATCTGTTCATCCATCCATTCATTCATCCCTCCGTCCGTCCATTCATCCATCCATCCACCCATCCATCCATCCATCCATCCATCCATCCATCCATTCATTCATTCATTCATCCATTTATCCATCCATCTGTTCATCCATCCATTCATTCATCCGTCCATCCGTCCCTTTATCCATCCATCCATCCATCCATCCATCCGTCCATCCATTTCCCTGTCTTCGGGCTGAGACGCTGGGATTGGCTATAGTGTGTTCCCACAACCCCACAGGAGACAAGCGGATTGGCTCCTGAAGGGCCACTGTCCTGCAGTTCAGCTCCAACTAAACGCACCTGAACCAGGTAACGTTCAGAAACTCTCAGGGAAGTGTGTTTGGGTAGGGGCGGAGCTGAGCTCTTGCGGGACGTTGACCTTCCAGGAGCAGGACTGGACACAACTGGCCTGGGAGAAACTACTGAGATATTAAAGTCAGCCTGAAATGGAAGTGTCTTTTATTCCCTATTGTCCTATACAAGAACAAACGTGGGCGGGGCTTGATTTTGTCTGTGGGGAATTGATTGGATGATTGTGATTTGCTATTGGCTGATCTCAAGTGAGTGACAGGTTGCCCCGCCCACATCATCAGAGAAGAGATGCTGCGAGAGGACGTTATTCTGATTCAAGATGAATTTGAATTGCATGGACAAATCATTTATAATTGATACTGCAATATTCCATTAAATAGTAAGAATAGTCCATTTTGATTTCATGGTGGCTTTAGAGAGATCTCATTTGTGTCTTTTCTTCTTTATAGGTTTTCTTTCGACAGCGAAACCTTTTGATGGGCTCACTATGTGGAATTACGTCTTCTACAGTGTATCCTTCCCTTCAGACTGACTGGGGTAAAATATGGCTCACTTTCTCCTGTCAGTGGCTTTCTATTGGTCTGGGGGTCATTTTGCTGTCTAAGACCCAGACAAACACCCTCTTGACTTAACGTTCACTTCGATCGACTCACTCATAAGACACACATCCGTCTCCGGTGTCAAACCCGTGAACCCAGACGACCTTTAACCCCCACTTCCTCAAAGCATCAGAGAGATGCCACTAAAGCAGACAGACAGGTTCGTCAGATAGCAATCTGTGTGATCAATATTGTCTATGCACTTCGATACACACATGCTAATGCTGCCGAGAGCCAATTTACACACACACATACACATACACACACACACACACCAAAAACAATTACGAAAGTCACTGAAATTTGCTTCATTGTTGTTTCACCTCCTCGCCTCTACAAGCAGATGTTATTGGTAAAATTCTCCTGGAAATCAAACGCAGTCTGACTGAAAGTTCACTGATGGTTTCTGGGATAATCTGTGCTTGCCGTCTTAATTGAAGTATCTTCTGGTAATTTATAGTGTCTAATTGTTCTATCCTTAATTAAAAAGGCTTAGCGCAGCATCACGCTGAGATAGTCTTCATAACGCTCATTGGATAGCGCTAATTAGATTTAATTTGCAATTATTTTCACACACAGTTGTGTTAACCTTTATAGTGTCGCCCACCCACTCACAGGACGGATCACAAATGCCATTTAACTAGCAGGTTATCGCTCCAAGTTCAAGCTGTTGTGTGTGGGCTGGACTAACATGAGTGATGCGATGATAAAAGTCTAATTATGTGGGAAAAGCTAAAGACATCTGGTTTGCATGTTCTCCGTTGAATGAAGAGCATTGGGAAGCTCGGGAGCCACACGCCACAATCCCTTTAGTCTTAAAGGGCCATACTTCTAATTTTTACAGTCGTTAAGACCTTTTAATGTTTTTTAAAGATGTCTCGTGTTCACCAACACTACACTTATTTACACTTATCAAAAATACAGTAAAAACAGAAATATTGTGAATTTAAAATATAAAATACATGTTTTCTATGTGAGTATATCTTAAAATTTATTCCTGTGATCATCATTACTCCAGTCTTCAGTGTCACATGATCCTTCAGAAATCATTATCATATGATGATTTGATGCTCATTAAACATTTATGATTATTAACAATGTTGAAAACATATATATATATATATATATATATATATATATATATATATATATATATATATATACAGTGATGTGAATAAGTTAGGACACCCATGCTAAAGTTGCCTAAAAAGAGGAATAAAAAAAATCATCTTTTGGAAATTGATCTTAATGCCTTAATTAGAAAAATGAGGAAAAATCCAACCTTTAAGGACACCAATTTTCTTTGTGTATGAATAATGTATCATAAATAAATAAATGTTCTTCCTTAAAATACAGGGTGCATAAGTCAGAACACCCCTATGTTAAATTCCCATAGAGACAGGCAGATTTTTATTTTTAAAGACCAGTTATTTCATGTATCCAGGATAATATGCATCCTGATAAAGTTCCCTTGGCCTTTGGAATCGAAATAGACCCACATCATCACACACCCTTCACCATACCGAGAGAGAGAGAGAGAGAGAGAGAGAGAGAGAGAGAGAGAGAGAGAGAGAGAGAGAGAGAGAGAGAGAGAGAGAGAGAGAGAGAGAGAGAGAGAGAGAGAGAGAGAGAGAGAGAGAGAGAAACACAGAGAGAGAGAGAGAGAGAGAGAGACAGAGAGAGAGAGACAGAGAGAGGGAGAGAGAGAGAGAGAGAGAGAGAGAGAGAGAGAGAGACAGAGAGAGACACAGAGAGAGAGAGAGAGAGAGAGAGAGAGAGAGAGAGAGAGAGAGAGAGAGAGAGAGAGAGACAGAGAGAGAGAGAGAGAGAGAGAGAGAGAGAGAGAGAGAGAGAGAGAGAGAGAGAATTTATAAAAACAAATGCACAAATTCACATTTTGTGTGGGCAAGCCGTCAGCTTTTATCTAGACAGACGATCTCTCTCTCAGTTCTCAGATGAGATGTTTCCAGGTCCACAGCTGGACTCGTTCCAGGAGGCCCATCTCCAGCAGAAGTGCTTCAAACACACAGTACACTCATCACCAGCACTTGACTGACTCGGAGTGGGACACTCGTACGGGTTTCTGACAGAGAGAAGGAGTCACAGGGCAGTTCTCTGGTGTGTGTGTGTGTGTGTGACAGACTGATCCAGCACTCACACATGTCAGGCGGGCCCCTGTGTGAGCTAGAGCCAGCTGGCAAAGCCCCTGAGAGAGAGAAAACACACACACACACACACACACACACACACACACACACACACACACACACACACACACACACACACACACACACACACACACACACACACACACACACACACACACACACACACACACCAGCCTTTGCATGACAAAACTCATTAGCAAGAGCATCTCCCTCTTACATGTGTACTTAATACAGTGATAGTTCACAAAAAAAGAGAAAATTCTATTATAATTTCCTCTCCTTCATCTCATTCCAAACCTGTATGAATTATTTTATGGTCCACAGAAAAGTAAATGAGTAAATGAGTTTTTATAGGTGACTGTTCCTTTAAGCAGCCAGCTTGTTTTCTGTTCTCTATATATTTAATATATTTAATATAGTCTGCTGTGCAGTGTTTTACTATTTCATTCTATACTGCTTTATTCTATTCTGATGTGATCTGTTTTATTCTATTTTGCCTTCTTTGATTCTGTTGTACTACACAGTATCCCATTCTATATCATTGTTATATTCTATTCTGTTACATATTTTGCTTTATTCATTTTTATTGAATTCTATTTCTATTCAATTCATATTCTATTTCTCTATTTTCACCAATATTCATTTCTGTGCCATTCTATTTGTATTTTGCTCTGGTTCATTCTATTATGATCCACTGTATCCCATTCTATTTTATTGATATATTCTATTCAGTTATATGTTTTGCTCTGCTTTATTCCGTTTTAGTCTATCATGTTCTTTTATGTTCCATTGTATTCTGTGGTGTTCTATTCAATTCTGCCGTATTCTATTCCATTAAGTTACATTCTGTTTTACTAATGTATTTTATTCTATTTTGTACTATACTGCACTGCATTATATTTTTATTTAAATCTATTGTATACAATTCTATTCCATTCAATTGTTACCTTCTATTTTATTACATTCAATTTCACAATTTTGTTCTTTATTTTTGTTTCATTCTACTGTATTTAATTATTTAGTAGTATTCTAATCTGTTCTATTTTACTCTGTAGGGCTTTGTCCTATTCTACTATGTGCATTCTATTTTGATCTATGTTATTTGGTTGTGCACCACTCTATTCCATTCTGTTTTATTGTTATCTTTCTTTCAGTTGAAGCTTTGCTCTATTCTGTTCTGTTTTTTTTCTATACTGTACGGCTACATTCCATTCTATTTTACAGTATACTGCATTCTATTTCGGTAAATTCTATTATGCACAATTCTATTCTGTTGTTTTATCTGTCATTTCATTATTTTCTCCAGTATTCTTTTGTGTTTCATTCTATTGGTCTATTCTAATCTGTTCTTTTATTTTTAATACATGTGTTCTATTCTATTTGAGTTATGTTCTATTTTTTTAAATTCGGTTTTATTATTTTCCATTCTATAATGTTATATTGTAATGTGCTTTCACAATTGTCTTTATTCCATTCTATTATTTTGATTGTGTGTCAGATCTATTCTGTACCCACTCTTTTGAATTCAATTCTATTCTATTGTAATCTACTTTATTTTTTTGCATTCTATTCTGTTTTATTATTTTCCATTCTATTACTCGCAGTACGCTTCTGAATGTTCTGTTGTTGCATTCTATTGTGTTCCCTTCTGTTCTTTTCATTCCCCACATAAAGATTTAACGCACTTCATGTTAGCAATGTTATTAGTCTTATACTTATTGAGCTCACTGCAGTGTAGTTGTGAGAACCTCCCTTGTTTCTCCAGCGGTTCCAGAGAAGAACAAATACATGTGATGGCTTTATCGGCCGTTTCCTTTGAAGCGGGCTCTGGAGGTATGTATTGATATTTGGGGAAACCGATGGTGTGCTTAATCACTTTGATATTTTTATAGAGTGAAGGAAATTGATGCCTGCCTCTAACGATCCCCCGAATAAAGTGTGATGACATCATGTCGACTCCATCATAGCAGCTCACTGGAGCTCTGCTAACAGAGCCATACACTGATCAATGCAGGAGAGAAAGAGCGTGAGCTAGAGAGGAAAACAAAGCCCACAGAAAGCCTAGGCTAGGTTTGACCTCATCTCCTGCAGTCAGACACTGCCAGGTCACCTGGTGAAGATGCACAAGCTCTCGGTTGTCTTCTAATTATTTTCTGTGAATAACCTGCTGTGAAACACGGCCGTGTCACACACACAGAGTTTAAACACACACTCCCACACACAGAGACGGACGCTCTCCCGGCGGGGGTGAAGGGTGAAGGACAGGCAAGTTGGTACGAGAGGGGAGAGGATCTGCTTAGCTATTCCACAAAGAGAGCCAGCGGAGGCCTGGGGAGAGAGGGCAAGGAGAGCTTGTCAAAGAGTCAATCAAAAGGCCCTGACCGGACCGAGGATGGGGGGGGGGGGGGGGATTGGGGGGGGGGGCATCTCTACGCGGGTCAACTGCCGTTTGTCTAGATCCAACCACACAGACACTCAGCGGGAGAACAGGTGGAAATACAGCACCAAATCAAACATTTTAAATACACAATCCTGGTCCTACCGAACAATTCACGTCATTCAAAAGACAAAGTTTGTCTTCGTCCTCTTTCAAATTCATTGTGATAATTTGTTACACGAATGTAGACTAATTGAAAAGGTTGTTGTTGTTGTTTTTCACAAGGAGTTCAGCGAGTGAAATCTGATACTTCGGAAGCAGAAGGAAATATCCACCTCCACTCTGAGAGAAGAGACCGGAGAGAATAATCTCTCCCTCATTATTATCAATTAAGGTCAAACTGAGAGGGATGGAAGGAATGAGGGATGAAGCAAACGAGTTGCCTGGAGTTTGGTTATTTTGGGAATTTAACAACAGACTGATTATATGATGAGTATGTATGCGTTTTAATGTAAATACACATACAAACAACCTATGTGTTTCCGTAGGGAAAACTGAAATGAATGTGGTATGGAAATATGTATAAATGACAACTCTGGGAAGTGTAGTTGGCACTTTCTGAAGTTAACTACGATGAGTGGGCAGCTGTGTGTGAATACTGTAATGCTATTAGGAGTGTTGGAGGAGAAGAAGTGTATTAGAGACCAGGACAGGCCCAGAGTCAGTGATTAATGACTGGAATCCACAGTGGGAGATAGCGAGGGAACACTGTGATTATCCTGCCTGTAGGGCCCTGGGTTTACACGCAATCTCTGACCCGGAACCAGTATGAATCTCCTGACCTTCACCCTCTCACACACACACACACACACACACACACACACACACACACAAGCATAAGTCTAAATCTGCCCGAGAGGTAGGCGGACTCCCGGGCCGGAGTTAATGGTGTTTTTTTCCAGGTGAGTAAGTTGGCGTTTCCGGCTGAGGAGAGATGGGGAATTAAGATGTTGTGCTAAATGAAAAGCAGCTCTGCTAACTGTCTCCTTCACTGCCCACACGCGAGGCGATCTGTTTAAACACAAACTCACAAACTCACACAGATCAATACCGCCTGAGAGAAACAGACAAAGGGAAGGTGAGAGAGACTGGGAGAGAGAGGTAAGGAATGAACAAGACAAAAACAGACAAAGGAAGAATAAAAGAGCAAATGAACGGAATAATAAACAGATGTAAGGGTTACCAGACAAACAGATGAAAGAAAAATCTGGTAATCCACTGATCAACGAAGGAATAAAAAAAAGAAAGAAAAAGAACAGATGGACAACAAATGAAACATCAAACAAACAAAACAACTAGAAAGAATTAGCCTACCACCAAATAAGCCAAGCAATTAAACAAGCAACAACCAGAGGAAAGAGTAAACAAGCAAACAAAGTATACAAACAAAGTACAGACAAACAAATTAAAAACAAAAAGTAAAAAGATCAGACAGATAAAGAAATGATTACAAATATCCACAAAGCAATTAATACGGGAATACACATTGAAACCACTGAAAAAAACAGAAAGAAATGAAGAACAAACAAATAAAACCAAAAGAAGACAAAGAGAAGAAAAAAGACAGAAAGAAATAATCACCAAACTAACCAACAATACCAAGATATGAAGGAAGGGTTGTCACCAAAGGAAAACACAAGAAGAAAAGAAAGAAGAGAACAAAAAAAGAGAAAATAGGGAAAAAAAGAAAAGGAGAAAGTCAGCCAGCAAACAAATCAATCATCCATGATCAACACCAATCAAGAAAGAAAGAAAGAAAGAAAGAAAGAAAGGTTTTATCTTTTTTATCTTAGGTTTTTATCTCCAACTTTACATACGATCTTCAAATGCAAACCAACCAACTAGAACCAACTAACTACACAGACACACAGCTGTCCACTAAAAAAGATCTGTCCATAGATTAAAAAAGTACAGACACATTTCGTAATTGAGTTTTCCGTCAACAATGATGACAATTCTGTTGAATTCCATGTTTAGACAGAAAAAAATGGAGGGAAAAAACAACAGAAAATCAATTTGTGCAGCGGTTCGTAGCCGAGCGGCGCGTGGCGTATAGAACATGTCAGGCTCTGAAATGAAGCCGTTTGACTGCGCTGGCCCGCGACGGGGAAATCTGGGCCGCTGTTCCCGCTGGCTGAGCAGCTCTCAGCCTCGCAAACACAGTCAATAGCCTGAAAATGAACAGGGTTGTTTTCAAGCGCCGACCCTGCAGGCTTCAGCGCCCGCATATCGGGACAATAACGCAAACATGTCGGAATCATTATCAGTGCTAAAGATATGATTAAAGCAGCCTCTCTGAGCACGGATGAACAGAAGGAGGCCTTTCTTTTTGCTCTGGTTTTAACCAGCGCTCAGGGAGCCAATTCTGCCTTTGACGTAGATGGACTCAAAGCTGACATCCCTGAAGAAGTGGAGTGTGCGATGGAGGGAATGAAAGAGCAGAAACAAGTGGTGGACTGGCACCGTAGGGAGAGGTGCTTGTTTAGAGAGGTAATAAAGTGCTCAAGCCTCCGTCTCTACCTCATTTCCACAACACAAGACTCCGGACCTGAGAGCAATAAGAAAGAAGGATAAAAAGAGAGGGGAAATGAAAGGCTCTTGCTGAAAGCGGGAAGGCGTGTTACACGCCTGTTCCTGGGCTCCGGAATGAGATGGCACTTCCTCTGGAGAGGGAACGACACATAAAGAAAGCCATCATATCACCATCTCCGACCATGATTGACTCCCGGGCAAACCCCCGATGTAAACCAAAGCCACTTAAACCTGTTCATCCCACTCAGAGTCATCTTCCCTGTTTGTCCCTACTCCGTCCACATTCCCAAATTCCCACACTGCTACTCGGAAAACTCCCCATTCTCACACCCCCTCCCCCTCTTTATTAAAAACAAACAGTCCGGCGGAGCCGTCGCCTCTACCCGACTGCGAAACCCCGGATTCTGACACATGGTGCGGAAATGTGTTCATGTTTCATTGTAAATTTATGAAGTCTCAGAGCGCGCGGCGTCCCCCGGGCAAAGGCTCGGGTAAATGAAAGTAGCAGGCAGTCCAGATTAATATAATTTTACTGTGCTCCGATTGGATGAGCACTTTAAAGCAAAGAAGGGGGAGCGGGCGGCTTCATCCGTCTTTTGATTCTCTGGGACCTGTACGGGGAAAGACTGTGGTGTTGTAGAGAGAGCTTAAATATATTCTGAACACTTTTTCATTAATTTATGTGGAGGAGAGGCTCCTATCATATTTTATGAAGGCTTGAATGTCCCGAGAGACCTGTATGACTTCAGTCGGGAAAAAACACAAAGTCAAGCTGTTCAGGTTTGCGTGTTCTCTTTGATAATGACCCAACGAGAGTTGGCAGGGTTTATGCTTTACAAATCTGCCTTTCTGTGCCACCTGTGGGCTAATGTTGAGCACAGCTACCAGTCGAAACTCAATGTTTACAGTCAGACGCAGTGTTAAAGTTATTTAGGACCTTGTGATGAGGACAATCAGCAAGTCCTTCAACAACTTACAAATGATAATTTGATCATTTCCAATCATTTATCTATTGAGGTCAAATTGACGTATTTTGTTAAATAGAATGGCGTACCCGGCAAGGCCTCGGGAAAGAACTCATACTTTTCCTGAACCAAATCTCTTTAGAAGTCTCTTTTTGTGTGCATTCTGATTTTAATTTCGGATTCAAACATACACTTCCCACATGGGCTAACCGATACACCACGGTTCTGACTGAGTTATTAACGAGAATTCTCTGACAGCAGTGACTCTAAAGTGAACTTGACATGTAAAAGTGAAAATTGCACACTGCATAAGGCATGAGACAAACAAACATGGTTGTGTTATTGACTTAAGCTGCTAAATAAGCCTAACACTAAACAGCCCTGCTGGTGGAATATAAAATGAGCTAAAGCTGGTTTCAGAGGCCAGGCTATGGCAGTGCTAATGTAGTTGGGGATCGTGGACTCCTCCAGTGTGTGCGGCTGTTAATTAAATCTATTCTAGGTCACAAGATAAATGGGTCTGACACAAACGTGTTGGCCCCACACCAGCAGCAAAAAAAAAATATATATATATATATATAATAATAGCGCTTTCCGCCATTCTGCTACAAGCTTTGATGGATTTAAATGAAAAGAGTCATTAATAAAGTTGAGCGGTTTCAGGGTAAAAACACACTATTAATAACAGTTCTTCATGACTGCGAGGAATATTGCACATAATAAAACAAGCCCTAACTGAGAAGACCAGGGTTTGAGAAATATAAGGCAACTAACCGAGAGCTCATGTTTATGTGATAAACAGCAGAGGTTCTTGCGTTTATCATGTATGAAACGCCTCAGATGAGTGATCCGCAGCCCGAGGAAATAATACTGTTACAGTAAACAAGTGCACACGGGATTTTATTCATTTTTTTATGTCTCCAGAACCTGTGTGTGTGTGTGTGTGTGTGTGTGTGTGTGTGTGTGTGTGTGTGTGTGTGTGTGTGTGTGTGTGTGTGTGTGTGTGTGTGTGTGTGAGTGAGAGAGAGAGAGAGAAAGAGAGTGTGTGTGTGCGTGCGTATATACACACACACACAAATGTTTGTCAAAATGTGACATTTTGAGATGTAATAATAAACATTTTGCATATTTTTAATTTAATGCCATCAATTGAGTGCATTCATTTAGTGTGATTAATTATAAAAACATTATTATAATGCCTCCTGACTTATTCCATAAAAAGTGATTTTCCATTGGAGCAACTCAAGCACTGCAGATGCAATAAGAGCTAATAAGCAAATATTTATATATGTCGTTAATTAGCATTTTGTAATTAATAGTAATAAATTATATGATTGAAAATTTTAATTGACTGACACCTGTAATGTAATTCAAATATATATATATATATATATATATATATATATATATATATATGCGTGAAAAAATCTGTGCTAATTGGCTTTTAGGCAAGTCCAGAGTTGAGGCGGTTAAATTGTGTATTTAATAATGCACCCGCTGAAAATCGTGTCATCTCAGAGCCGATGAGATGAATAGAGGAGTGTGAAAATGAGCGAAAAATGGAGGAGCAGAGTGGAGGAAGCCTGAACAATTTTAATAGAAAAACAGTATATCAATTTAAACTGCTACGGTGTCACCCCATCACCCCGCCTAAACTGGCCTGCACGCCACCCAACCAATCAGAGCGCTCCACCAATTCATTTAAATAAGAGAGGACTTGGCCGCGGGGAGCGTAAATGATGAGGTGACGTGTTACACTGATTTATGTCTGTAGGCAATAAAAGGAGCATTTCTGTTCCTGCCTGTTTAATATGCGAATATGCAGGGCATCTCGGGCCTGACAGCCTGTCATTAATAAAACCCTTGTAAGTGGGCGCAGATAGCAATATTTCATCTTTATGAAAATACATGATGATAGTTTTACACTGTATAATTTTTAAACCAGTGCCAATGTGCCCTCCTAGGAGCTGAAGCCATGGAATATCAGAGCTATACGTTAAACGGAGAGACCATCCCCTCGTATCTCGCTCTGCAGACACACACACCTGCCCACCGCTGGAGCTCAACTCACCTGCAGACACACACACCTGCCCACCGCTGGAGCTCAACTCACCTGCAGACACACACACACCTGCCCACCGCTGGAGCTCAACTCACCTGCAGATACACACACCTGCCCACCGCTGGAGCTCAACTCACCTGCAGACACAGACACACCTGCCCACCGCTGGAGCTCAACTCACCTGCAGATACACATACCTGCCCACCGCTGGAGCTCAACTCACATGCAGACACACACACCTGCCCACCGCTGGTGCTCAACTCACCTGCAGACACACACACCTGCCCACCGCTGGTGCTCAACTCACCTGCAGACACACACCTGCCCACCACTGGAGCTCAACTCACCTGCAGACACACACACCTGCCCACCACTGGAGCTCAACTCACCTGCAGACACACACACACCTGCCCACCACTGGAGCTCAACTCACCTGAAGACACACACCTGCCCACCGCTCGAGATTACTCACCTGCAGACACACACACCTGCCCACCACTGGAGCTCAACTCACCTGCAGACACACACACCTGCCCACCAATGGAGCTCAACTCACCTGCAGAGACACACACCTGCCCACCACTGGAGCTCAACTCACCTGCAGACACACACACACCTGCCCACCGCTGGAGCTCAACTCACCTGCAGACACACACACACCTGCCCACCACTGGAGCTCAACTCACCTGCAGACACACACCTGCCCACCACTGGAGCTCAATTCACCTGCAGACACACACACCTGCCCACCACTGGAGCTCAACTCACCTGCAGACACACACCTGCCCACCGCTTGAGCTCAACTCACCTGCAGACACACACACCTGCCAACCACTGGAGCTCAACTCACCTGCAGACACACACCTGCCCACCGCTGGAGCTCAACTCACCTGCAGACACACACACACCTGCCCACCACTGGAGCTCAATTCACCTGCAGAGACACACACCTGCCCACCACTTGAGCTCAATTCACCTGCAGACACACACACCTGCCCACCACTGGAGCTCAACTCACCTGCAGGCACACACCTGCCCACCGCTGGAGCTCAACTCACCTGCAGACACACCTGCCCACTGCTGGAGCTCAACTCACCTGCAGACACACACACCTGCCCACCGCTGGTGCTCAACTCACCTGCAGACACACACCTGACCATCGCTGGAGCTCAGCTCACCTGCAGACACACACACCTGCCCACCACTGGAGCTCAACTCGCCTGCAGACACACACCTGCCCACCGCTGGGGCTCAACTCACCTGCAGACACACACCTGCCCACCACTGGAGCTCAACTCACCTGCAGACCTACACCTGACCACCACTGGAGCTCAGCTCACCTGCAGACACACACACCTGCCCACCACTGGAGCTCCATTTGTCTGCAGACACACACACCTGCCCACCGCTGGAGTTCAACTCACCTGCAGACACACACACCTGCCCAACACTGGAGCTCAATTCGTCTGCAGACACACACACCTGCCCACCGCTGGAGCTTAATTCGTCTGCAGACACACACAACTGCCCACCGCTGGAGCTCAACTCAAATGCAGACACACACCTGCCCACCGCTGGAGCTCAACTCAGCTGTAGACACACACACCTCCCCACCGCTGGAGCTCAGCTCACCTGCAAACACACACCTGCCCACCACTGGAGCTCAACTAACCTGCAGACACACACACACCTGCCCACCGCTGGAGCTCAACTCACCTGCAGACACACACGTGCCCACTGCTGGAGCTCAACTCACCTGCAGACACACACACCTGCCCACCGCTGGTGCTCAACTCACCTGCAGACATACACCTGACCACCGCTGGAGCTCAGCTCACCTGCAAACACACACACCTGCCCACCACTGGAGCTCAACTCGCCTGCAGACACACACCTGCCCACCACTGGAGCTCACCTCACCTGCACACACACGCCTGCGCACCACTGGAGCTCAACTCACATGCAGACACACACACCTGCCCACCGCTGGAGCTCAACTCACCTGAAGACACACACACCTGCCAACCGCTGGAGCTCAACTCACCTGCAGACACACACCTGCCCACCACTGGAGCTCAATTCACCTGCAGACACACACACCTGCCCACCGCTGGAGCACAACTCACCTGCAGACACACACACCTGCCCACCGCTGGAGCTCAACTCACCTGCAGACACACACCTGCTTGTGGCTGGAGCTCAACTCACCTGCAGACACACACACCTGCCCACCGCTGGAGCTCAACTCACCTTCAGACACACACCTGCCCACCGCTGGAGCTCAACTCACCTGCAGACACACACACCTGCCCACTGCTGGAGCTCAACTCACCTGCAGACACACACACCTGCCCACCGCTGGAGCTCAACTCACCTGCAGACACACACACCTGCCCACCGCTGGAGCTCAACTCACCTGCAGACACACACACCTGCCTGTGGCTGGAGCTGACGCCTTATACTGTTTCTGGAGCCAAAATAAACACAAACCAAAGATTCAGAAGATTTATACTCAGAAGAAAGCTTTGAAACCCGTTCTATCAGCACGAGGCTGAGTCTTTTTTCTCTCTTACTGATTTAATAACACAAAGACAGCTGACTGTGGTGAGTGTGTGTAAGACAGCTCCCCCTTAAGGATCATTATATTAACAACCGTATTCTGGGCTGACACTCCAAAAGTAACTGTGTGTTTGTGTGAGAGTGAGCGACCGCAACAGCAAGCAAACAACTACAAATCCCCAACGTCATGAAATAAGTCTTCATGTACCGCTCCAAGGGGATCGACCGATTTTTACCATTCCTGCTTTTGTAAGTTCTGTGTTTTACACTTTCTCTCACACACAGCCAATGGTGGAGGGTGTGTGACCAAACTTACAGAAATGGTACATCAAAGTGAGAGTAATATTAGAATAACAGAAATAATTAGGCATGGGAAAGACAAGAAGAAATTCATTTGCATAAAAATGTTAATTAGTCTCTTCACAGGCTGGGTCCCGCTAACGAAACAAGCTGTTTAATGGTTGTGTGTGTGTGTGTGTGTGTGTGTGTGTGTGTGTGTGTGTGTGTGTGTGTGTGTGTGTGTGTGTGTGTGTGTGTGTGTGTGTGTGTGTGTGTGTGTGTGTGTGTGTGTGAAAGTTCATTTCCTCCACATGACCTCATCACTGAAGGAATTGCTTAAAGGAACATTTCTCCCGAAAAATGTATTATTATTACTATTGTTATTATTATTATTAATTTGTTTGTTTTTTCTGGAACACAAAAGTAGAATTTTTGTAAAAATCAATATGCTGCTCTTGCTGTACAATTCACAAATAAATGTCTATTCATTTGAAATATCGTCTATATATCCCTTTTATCCAAATGTTTACATATTTATATTTATTTATTTTTCATTGACACAAGAGAAAATAAATATAGAATTTCCATTTTTGTGTGAACTGTCCCTTTAAACACTAGGTGAACATGGGAAACTCTGCATCGCAGGAAGGAAAATGTTAAATAATAATCCCAAAAGAACTTCCTATGAAATCAAATTCAAAGCATCATTCTTCCTGACAGATATTTGCAAAAAGGAACAAGTTTGAATGCACTGTGCACTCTTAAAATAAAGAGCTATCTATTTTTAATGTTCATCATTATTAATAAAGCAGAACAGAAACGGGGAGGCCTGTGACTAACCTAAATGGCCAAATCATACATTTTTATATTTAATAATTTTATTTTGTCATGTAATCTTGGAATCCTGCTTAGGACATGGATGAGACTTCACAGCTAAACTAAAAAATAACTACAACACTAAGCTTTCCAGGAAAATAAATACAGCTTATTATAGGATTATTAATGATTTGGCTTTAGGGGGGAAATTACCATTCTAGCTGATGCATACATGTTTCATTAATAGAGAGCAAGAGTAATGAGGGATCTTGACACATACATCTAACAATGATATATACATTAATGTTTCTCACAACATCTAGACCACAGAAACCTGTGTTTATCTATTTAAAGTCGCCCTGTAGTCGATCATTTTATGCCTTAAAACTCATTGATCTCTTTGACTATGATTATTGCTATGCCAATGATCTCTTCATCAACTCTTTGATCACCAAAATTACATATTTAGACATTTTTCCTTGAAAAAAAAAATTATTCATGCCTTAAATTATCTTGAATGTATCTCTGCACCCTTGCCTCATTTAATATGTGCGGTTCTATGAATATGCAAATGAGCCCCGCCTCCACACACTCACTCACTCACTCAGAGATCCACTCGTTGACGATCACACGTTGATCTGATTGGTTACAAGGTAGTTTGTGATTTCAGAATCACCAGCAATTTCAAACCGTGTTTTTGAGACTGTCTTTGGTTCACTGCAGTTTAATATTATGCAGAAACAACTACAAGTCAATCAGACTGATAGCAACACTAGCTCAAGTTATAGCGTGAATTTGGGATGAGATTATTTGTTTGGCCAACCAATTGCAAATGGGTAAATGTTCAGGAAACCTGTTTGAGAACAGTCATTATTCAACTGTGCATGGTGCCACAGAAATCACACACTTCACCCTTACAGTGAGCATGAAATGATAGTGTTTAAAACATGTTGTTGATCATGTCAATGGCCTTGTTGAATAGGAGGAAAGAGAGGAACCGGATTGGGAAAAGACCTCGAGCCGGGACTCGAACCCGGGTCGACTGAAGCACTACTGCACGAAATCTTAATGCACTGGTCACACGACAAGAACATCCTTTTTACGTGCATACCGGGCACTTTCCCGGTGGGCCGAAGTGCCTTTTGGGCCGATACAGATCATTCTTTTAAAAAAAAAAAAAAAAAAAAAAAAATTTTTTGTCTGAACGGCCCATAATACTCGTACATCGGCAGCCCATTTGTTTAGTTTTGCTTAATTGGCGGCGCTGGGATCTTTGTGCCGGTTTAATGCATTGGACAAAAAGAGTCAGCGTAGTTTTTTTTTTTTTTTTTTTTTTTTTCACAGACCGGCCGATGAAACGCGTACATCAGCGGCCCATTGGTTCTTTTCTTGATTGACACTGGGCTGGTCCAATCACATCTTTAAACTCCTCCCCCTTTGGGCTCTGAGCGCGCGTGCAGTGTCAGTGTGTATCTGTCAAAATAGTCAGAGATGGAGAAGAAACGCAAGGAATGTGCAGAGAAATAGCGTGAAAAAAAAGAAGCGGGCCCTTCAAGTGTCTGATGAGGATATTGAGGAGGATCAGGAGAGAAAGAGTGAGTGTAGGGAACTGTGGTAAGCAGAACTAGGCTACTTTCAGAAGAACACTGAGGCGATGAGTGTAGGAACCCATCACCCAGTTACGCATTATTTACACATCTGCATAGTTGACGATTACACATTTTACTAGAATTGTAATGAGACACGTTTGTAAACCATGTTTTCCGCCAAAATAAAAGATCATGACGTGTTTATCTCTCTCAAGCATAGAAATTAGTACAAAACTAATTATGAAAGATGCTTTTATTTTTCAGTGCATGTGTTTTACAATATATGTCTATTACTGTCATGGGATTAATATTATAACTATTATTCTGTAGTAGTGTAATGCAGACAGACACTATATCACAGCTAAAAGAGTTTTGAGTTTTTCTTTGTTCAATTTGCACACTGATTATGGGTTGGAGCTCTTCATTTTTAACTCTCAAAGTGCACCAGATTGATGAATTTATCATTAAAAAGCAAAATAATTCTTACGGGGGACTCCCCCGAACCCCCCTAAAGGGACAGAAGTAAAAAGATGTGTCAAACATCAGATCCTGTGTTCAAACACTGGTATTGCTATGCCAATGCAGCTTATAGCTTGTTTTAGGTTTCATCATCGTGGAGTAGTTGGACATTAGTGATTTCATCGATTAACTCTTACTCATTCCTACTCACTCATTACATGGCACTAGCGGTTTTAATAGGAGTTAGTATACATATTCAGGGGCGTGGAAAGATCGGTTGTGTTTATGATTATATGTAGTGGGCCAGTCTGAGCCAAAATGCCCGGGCCGATTATTAGTCCCAGTCCAGCCCTGGCGGATGCACAGAACCGGCCCACATGTTCCTGCTTTTCTGATAATCTGTTTCACTTGCATGTGCGTCACAATGCGGGGAAAAAAATCAGTTTTTACTTCCGTCACATCGCCACCTTAAATAAACCTATAACATGGCATCTGTCGTGCTTTTTCAACTGAATATTTGGTTTCCGATGGAAACATTAAGGAATCAGTTGTAATTTTACCAGTCAGGATTGTAAAAGACCACAGTATTGGTAAACACTGGTTTATCCACACACACACACACACACACACACAGTCTCGGTTACGCAAGAATCGTAACCATACCGTATCCTTGACTGACCTAGTGTAACGTGTCTCGACGTATTTGAATGAACTTAAAACTGGGAGTTGTGAAAAATATGATTCACCGGTGTTTTGCCAGAGGAGAAGTGTATCTATATCATCTTTTTACTCTTTTAATTCATTTTATAACTGTTTCATATATCTCTTATAATTTCTTTTATAACCATTTTAATTTTCCTTGCTTTTATTTTGATTTTAATTCCTTTCTGTAAAGCAATTGAATTGCCATTGTGTATGAAATGTGCTTTATAAATAAACTTGTCTTTCCTAAAGGCTTTTTGAAAGCTGAATCTGAAAATGATCAAATTAAAATGATAATAAAATGATTAGAGAATGACGAAAATATGTTTTTATGGCTTACAAAGGAATGGTGAGTGTTATTTGTATGGTACTTCATTTAATTTTTCGTCTGATTTCCACTCGCGTTCACTGTATGAAAAAGAGCAACTGGGACATTATGCAAAATAATTCCTTTTGTGTTCCACTGAAAAAACCCATACGGGACTGGGATGATTTCCATTTTAGGCTAAACTTTCGTTTATTATTTGGGAGTTAAACCATTTTTTTGTTATTTTTACTAATAAATGCCTGTTATCAAACCTTCCCATTGCTTCCTAATTCCAGGCATATTTTCGTCCCATGTGTCCGGCTCAGATAGATGGCCTGCGCTCTGTATCTGGAAGTACATTAGACTGATAATACACTTGTAGCCAATCACAGGGTTTAATATATGAGCCGCAGCATTCTCATTGGCAGCTCTTTGTGGAGCGTAATGAAGAGAGCGTCGGCTGATGAATGCAGTGGTCCGCGGGTAAACGTCAGTTCTTTCATTAAGAGGGCCGGGTTATTGAACCGCGGCTCCTACCATTAGACTGATGCGTCCCGCACACAACCACAGGTGAGCTTCAGTGTAACAGCGAGACAACACAGCCAGGCTCAGGCACCTCAATGGAGACCCCTGTAAATTAATAATCCATAATAAAATACTGTAGCTCTAGTCCACGTTACCCGTTTACAATGTAGTACGGCCTCTTGTAGCTCGTTTTTAAAGTTCTGTCTACCTTTATTCACGCAAATAATAGAGAAAAGACACAACATGACAATCACTAGAACACGGTTTCAACAATATAACACAAATAATAAAATAAATCAAGAAAAAATAATAAACAGACAAAAATAAATAAACTTTATAATTATTTATTATAATTATTTATAATGATAATAATGATTATCAAATATTACTATTATTATATATTTATTTATTTAGACAATTATTAGACAGAAGATTTATTTCTGATATGTCATTAAAACAGTGTGTATTGTTATCAATTGTTCCCTATTATGGAAAGCAAAACAAAACTATATTTTTTTAGAATTAATTAAATATATTAACAATAAAAAAAAATTTTGATTGCAAAAATGAGAGAAATCTGGGTAATTCAAGTATTTAAAGTTAAATTATTTTTTTAATATATTCTAATAATAATAATAATAATTATTATTATTATTATTAAAAATACAAAAAGTAACCATCACATTGCAATCAATTAATTTATTTATTACCATTTATTTCATGACACGCATTTCATTTTGTGTGTGTGTGAGTGTGTGCGTGTGTGTGTGTGCGTGTGTGTGTGTGTGTGTGTGTGTGCGTGCGTGCGTGCGTGCGTGCGTGCGTGTGTGTGCGTGCGTGCGTGCGTGCGTGCGTGTGTGTGTGTGTGTGAGAGAGAGAGAGAGAGAGAGAGAGAGAGAGAGAGCCCGGAGCCGATGGGTATTAAGCAGATGAAGTCATACAGGAAATCAATGTAGTATTGAGAGCAGAAAAATGCAGTGCCTGAGGACAGGCATATGCAGCATTATAAATGAAGGCCAGCATAGAGACAGTTTATAATGAGGGGTCAGGCAGAGATGGGAAATACTGCTGTGATTTTTCTTCACCGCGCACTGGGGCAAGAACTGAGTCCTGTGCGTTACGTGGCCTGGACAGCACACACACTGCGCAATTCATAGAGGTTTTTTTTTTGCCAATTTTAATGTTGTTTTTGTTGAACAAAGGGTCCACAGTTTGAAATAAATAAAAAAAGAACTTTCTTTCAATAAATATAATAACAAATAAATTCAAATACAGCGCCCCCGAACCGGCTCAAGCCTTCTGAAATATGCTGAAAATAAATGGCAGGCAATATCCAGCGTGGTGTTTGTTTCGAAACCAGCAAAAACTGCAGGTTAGTGTAGAACCGCTACTATTCAGGATTTTGTTTTAAATAATTAAACACCATGTGGTCAAAGTTAGTATTGCGAGACTTGTGTGTGACATTATATAACCCAAAATCTGTGTTTTGTCCGTCATTACCGGCCACATCTGAGGCAGTAAGTGCATCACATTAAGTTTTTAGCAACTCACAGGTTAGGGTTACTGTATCCATGTGGGCGCTCAGTTTTTCCTGTCGTTTAATACATTTGGCCAAAATCTTGTGAATAAAAGATGAAGTGCTCTACACAGGCTGTGATTAGAGGGCAAACACCAGACACTCTTTACAAAACTTTACAAACATCGTGTTTTTTAAATAATGAAAACGCCGTACTTATTTCAAGAATCAGTTATTACCATTGCACTGCAAACAAGCAGAGACTGTGTCTATAACGTGTGTATCCCCGACGGAGGCGCTGCTGTATGAGGATCCGCTCGAGTCACGAGGTTTAATCACAAGCTCTAGTATAAAGCGATATAGTATAAAGTTATATTTAAGCTCTGGTATAAAGTATTGGCAATAAAAATAAGAACATAATGAAAATAACGCTATAAACCGGTATTTTTTCTATTTTTCTATAATTTTTTTTAAAATATTATAAATGAAAACTAATTAGAATACATCACCAATGTTTCCAAGAAAATCTAGAGCCTTTTTTCACTGGGTGTTGCTGGTTTTGTGGGTTGATACAGGTCACATATCTCCTTCATTAGCATCAGAGCTCAATGCGTTTGCAGCACAGCGCTAACTGCTAGGCCACAGCTCTGACAATTTCCATAATTTAATAAGTACCTTTAAATGAGCTAAGATAGCAGCACCAAACCCCACACCGTGTGAATGATTGTGCCTTTGAGTGTGTGTTGAGAGATCCTGAGCGAGCCTTGATGATGTTTAGCGTCTCTCTCCGTCTGTTAATTGTTCACACTTGGCTGTGTTATTATGTTCTATTTCAGGAGCGATATGGCGAGAGGAAGTCCTTAATTATTCATTGTTCTCTCGCACAGCGGCTGAACGAGCAGAAATAGACCCGATCACACCTCTATACGGCTATAGCCAGCGTGACAGGAACGCCACGAGCGCCCTGCGCGGGGCCATGTGAAGGGCGAGCGGCAGTGAAACACACAGAGAGAGAGAGAGAGAGAGAGAGAGAGAGAGAGAGAACTCTTCACATTGCTCTGGACGCTTCCCAAGCATCCCGACACTGTCTCTGAGAATTCCCAGCACACTCCAGAACTAGCAGGAAGCCATCATAATCAAAAACCAGGATCAAGTCTACGGCTCCGATTCCCAGAGCGATGTCACTGTCGAAAGCGCTACACCCCCCCCAACGGACCCGCGCACGCAAACATACGCCGCGGCGGGTTTTACATAATCCAGTCAGAATGTTCCCGCATCCCGCGGCTCATTTGAAAAACCTAAAGTGGGATCAGGCGAAGGGAATAGCGGCGGCAGATACGCTTCTGAATTACCTGCGCGACAGGGAGATGCTCAAACACTTAGCCTTCGAGTCAAGCAGATACTTTGCCGCTTTTTTGCACACGCCAGCACTTTACTTTTCCGCCTTTTGTTCAAGGGTAATGACATGATATAAACGTGGAGGAAAAACAAGCGCAGGTCGGAAAGGAAAAAGACGGAGAAGGAAAACACACCGTTCTCTCTGAAGTTAATTGGTTCTCATTGGCCTTGTGTAAAGCGCTCGACGTTGAGGAGTCTTACGTTTTGGTCTGGCTCGTCCTTTGTTAAGTTAATGGCTAAATATTTAATGTTCAGGGGCTCTAAAGATTAAAGGTAACATGTTGTCAGTATCATTGGAGGAACTTCAAAGGGTGTAAATTATGCATTTCCTGTAGCGGTGGAAGAAGAAGAAATCAAAGGACGTAATGAAGATTAAAGTTTGGAGGGCTACGTACGGACGCATAAGAAAAGGGGAGTGAAGTGTCTTGGTGTGGAAAGGTTAATCTATTTTGAGAGTGCTTTATCTTATTAGACCGTCATTGTTTTAATTCAATCTGTTCCGCTATTCGTATATGGACCAGGAGTTATGGAGACGAGGTTTACAAAGCAGGAAGTCAGGAGGCCATGAAATCACAGGAGCAATTAAAAGAACAACATGACTTTCACGAGCAATCCCGCGACGGACTGCCTGTGAATGTCAAGCTCCTAACAGTAGTTTTAATTAAAGCTGAATTGGAGTTGGGTTTAATTGTACCTTTGTGTCAGGCACACTAAACTCTGAGCGAGGGGGAAGGATCGATGGCTAACCGCGTCTTTCAGGAGCTCAAAGGTGCGCTGAATCATTGCTCTAACTGAGCACATCAACATTCACACTCCGAGAAACTGTCAAGGTCAAAGTGCAACAGCGGGATTGGAGCACTTTTTTATCAGTTGTTCAAAACTTTCCATTTTTCATTTCTGTTCCTGGAGGTTACACTAAAGTGAGATTTGTCCATTTATTTATCTATATTTCATGTATATATATATATATCTACACTGCCGTTCAAAAGTTTGGGGTCGGTTAGATTTTTAATGTTTTTAAAAGAAGTCTCTTCTGCTCACCAAGGCTGCATTTACTTGATTAAAAATAGAAAACAAACCCAGTAATATTGTGAAATATTATCATATAAATCAACTGTTTTCTATGTGAATATATAGTCAAATGTAATTTATTCCTGTGAGCAAAGCTGAATTTTCAGCATCATTACTCCAGTCTTCAGTGTCACATGATCCTTCAGAAATCATTATCATATGATGATCTGATGCTCAGGAAACATTTATGATTATTATCAATGTTGAAAACAGTAGTGCTGCTTCATATTTTTGTGCAAACCGTGAGTCATTTTTTTCAGGATTCTTTGAAAGTTCAAGAGAAAAGCATTTAATTAAAAAATAAATATTTTGCATTATTTTAAATGTCTTTACTGTCACTTTTGATCAATATACCTATATATATATACCTATATATATATATATATATATATATATATATATATATATACACTTATTTATTTAATGTTTATACACATTTTCAAAGTTTCTATCTTCAAATTCATAGATTCCCTTTGAAGCGGATGAATTACAACCACTATACATATTCAGATGAAGGTCTGAAAGAGATAATTCACTCTTCATGTGATATGATGTTCTTTCTTCAGTGGAATATGCAAGAAGATATTTTGAAAAATGTCATTTGGACCAATGGATTATTTTGAGTTTCCGGAGAAGAAAGAAATGCACATCGGTTTGGAGTGACGTGAGGGAGAGTAAATAAGGATATAAACAAGACATAAAATGTATATATTTTTGGATAAACTATCCCTCATTGTTCATTTAGACCCTTTAGTCCATTAGTCTACCCACCAAGGTAGTTGATTTGAAAATATGTCATATTGCATTTATTTATTTTATTTGGCGTATAATCAATGAGGAAGTTTTATTGTATTGTGTTTTTATTAGTTATATTGTATTGTCTTATTGTTATGTTTTTATTGTGCAGCACATTGGTCAACATTGGTGATTGTGCTTAATGGTGCTATATAAATAAAATGAACATATGTCATATTGTATATTCCAGCTCTCCATTCCCAAACACCATGACACCTGCATAAACACGCGTTGTCTATATTAAACACACACCGTCTAATTATCTCCAAAAAAAAAAAAGTCTCCCACTTTCGTATTCAAGTTCGTGTTTTGTCGCCGGCCATGATCGCCATGACTACTCCTTATTGGCGTCTATCAATGATCCATAAAAAAGTCACCACCATTACCTCGGTGTCAAGTGGCCCTAATAGTCCGATTTCATTAGAGTCAATGGTAGTGCGCGGAGCCATTTGGAAAAGTCAGACAGTCACCAAGGCTCCATACAGCTGAGAATAGCAGGCTGGAATTGCACCGCAAATGGCTCCACTCGCAGGACATAATAGACAGTATGGCCGATTTGACCTAACATCAAACTCCCGTCTGCGCTCGACAACCTACACCACAATCTGTGAATTATTCCGTCTCGTTTTGATGATGTCATTGAAGAGCCCTCAGAGGAATACACCCTGACTCGTTCTGCAGGTTTATGAGGTCATCTTCAGGTAGGACGGTGATACCTCTGTGTTTTATTGCAGCAGAGCTTCGGTTAAGCCAAATGACATTTAGGCACAGCTGAAAAGTCTGCTTTTATGAAACAAACGATTGTGGGATTATTATACTGGATAAATTCTTGGATTGGAAGAAAGAATATCGGCATCATCATTCATCCGCAAACGTCATTAATTAAATGAGGAAACATCATATTCCAATTGTCTTTTACAGCACACAGTAAATATTGACAAATCCCTGTCTGTTGTTTATCCTATTGATCATAATGTGTTTGAATGTCGATGAGCTGTGTACGAGTGTGTGACGGCTGTAAGAACATCTTTGTGTTGGGATTCAATGTATTGATGGCTGCATCTACAGTTCTCCTTATTAAACACTTTAACATCTGAAAGGTTTTTTTAAAAAAAAGGCATAGTTTGGGGGATTATACATCATTTTTTCCCACGACTGGAAAAAGTGTCCTGCATATTTATGAAACCTCAGACAGACATCTTACAACGTAATATTGTTATTCTATCCGATGTAAGTAATGTGAGCAACTGAAATCTTAATCATAACAAAACATTAATTTTTAATTTGTATATTTATTTTTGCTACTTTTTTTTTTTTTTGAAATAAGTTCATTTTGGAATCAGTGTATTATTTATTTATTAGTTTTCATATAACTTCTGCCGCTTTTTTGTTTTTTTTTGTTTTACCTGTGGTTTTTGTCGCCCGCTCCCCAGTTGCTTCACATGACGGTGTGATGGTGCAAACTCACAAAGAAGAAAGACAAACTAACATATTGCTTTCTGAAAGAGGGGTAACATGCGGAAGCAAAGGAAAATAAAGATGTAAGAGTGTCGTGGAGAGCTTTAAAAGGGGCAATATGTCCTACGGTAGAAGCTTTCCCCTCCACCCCATCCCTTTAAATCTAACTCAGTGCAGATTATTTCTATGCAAATGCTTGCAGGCGCTGAATTAAATCCAAAACACAGTTTGTAAAAATCGATTCCTCTGCAACCTACACAAGTCTGCAGCCAGGCGACATGCCATGGCCATAAATATTCATCTTTTATTTACTGTGCGCTGAATGAAGCAATGGATTTGGCAAAACAGGGATAAGGAGGAAGGGTGTGTGTGTGTGTGTGTGTGTGTGTGTGTGTGTGTGTGTGTGTGTGTGTGTGTGTGTGTGTGTGTGTGTGTGTGTGTGTGTGTGTCTGTGTGTGTGTGTGTGTTTGGGAGAGCAAGACTGAAAGACAGAGATGTGGAGGTCATGAGATTATTGGAGGCTTGTCAAGAGTAATAGATCACTAGAACGTCTATCTATCCATCTTGGGCAATATTAGACGATGGATCATGTGTTTATTTATTTGTTTTTCACCTTTCACCCCAGTATATTTTATTAACATTAAATATCATTTATTTTATTAAAAATAAAAAAAATAATTTACATTTATTTTGTATCATTATATTAAAATTATTAAAAAATATACGCACTGTATCTGTAATGATATAATATAATATTTTAAATTATATGCATCTATGTAACATTCTGATAAAGACTATATTAAAAAATATATTCATGCATTGCAAATTATTAATAGAATATGAATTAATCTTGACATTATCACTCGATGAATCGTCAGCATGAATCTGTGTAAATGTGTAAAAACATGCTCTTTTCCTGTGACTGTTTCAGAGACTGAGCATGTTAGACATTAAATGTATTTAAATATTCAGTGTGATTAGACAGATGATTAAATTATTTGAGAGACGAGCTCGCATGTGCAGCAGAAATGTGAACAGTCCACGGCTGTTTAAAAATGCATCAAACATGATCTTAAATTAACGCAACTGTCAAAGCATGCTCTTTTTATGGAAAGTAGAAACATTTGTAAAAGTGTGTGCGCGCGTGTGTGTGTGTGTGTGTGTGTGTGTGTGTGTGTGTGTGTGTGTGTGTGTGTGTGTGTGTGTGTGTGTGTGTGTGTGTAAGGAAGACCACAGCATTAAAAGAAAGATATGAGGGAGTATACGCATGTTACCCATAACTAATAAAGTAGATATACATATGAACAAAACAAGTTGTCATAAAGCCCTATAATGATGCATGCATACAAACTAACAAAAAACTCAGAGCTTTAATGACAACAATCATTGACTTGTTAATCCAGTGGCTGTTTTTTGAAAATAGAAAAAAAAAAAAAAGAATAAATAAAACCAGATTGCGGTTTTGTGCAGGTGTGTGTTAAGCAAGCAGAAAGTGCAGATGTTGCGAATTAAGCAGTCGCTCAAAGGAAAGCACCTGCGTAAGCATCCACACTCTCAAATGTTGCATCATTTGTGTCCACAACAAAGGTTGTTAAAGCACTTCTTTAAATGCTAAAGCGTACACATGCGTGCACAATGACGACGCCACGCTCGAGTTGGCAAGCAGGTCAGGCGCTCAGGTAGAAAGATGGAGAGACGGGAGAGGCAGTCTGGGAACTGGACAGAATTGAAGAGCGCAAGGTGTGCGTGGGATAGAGAGCTTCAGCGCAAAATATGTGTCAAAACATCACGGGACGGCAGGACTGGGGCTTCCAGATACCGGCTCGCTCGGTGCGGCAAAACATGCGTAAACAAGAAAATCGTAATAAACAGACCGCCTTAATATTAAATTCAATCAATTTAGAACAGGAATCTGACAATCCATGCACTTACAAGAATATTGCAATGGTAAATCTTTATTTATTTACTTTCAACACCAAAGCACTTTGAAATATAGTTACATATAATTATTTATATACAGTGGACTTTATTCAATGTTTCAATCAAATTGTTATGCTGATCATGTAATTGTATTTTTTGTTTAATTATTAAATTAGAAGGACAATTCTAAGACATTTGGGCCATACTGTATCTGTAATAATGTATGCCAATATAATAATACATATTCAGAACGGTCTATGAAACGTTCTAAATAAAGATTGCATTAAAAATATTAAACTACTTTGCAAATTAATAATGGAAAATGATACTTCCTTACCATCAATCCTGCCTTTACGTTCCACTCTTATAAATAAACCAACAGAGTGAAACAAAGAATCGACGGAACAATTCAAGAATCTGTTTTCATAATCATGATCCGGTGAAATTGAAAAGACAGAATTCTATGGGAAGAGGAAACACACCGCATGGGCCGGGCGGCACAATAGACTGTGTTTGTCATTTGCATTTGTATTGTACGAACATTGGGAGGAAATAGAAATAAAGCACATGGTACTATAAAAGGATTTGCGAGTGGTGGAGGGGGGCATTCTGGGTAAACTGTGAACATTGTGTACATGTTACAGAAAAGTAATAAGTTATGCAAATCTTTCCTTTTCTTTCTCTGACACAAACATCCCTATCCTAACTTCTTCCACACAATAAATTGATTTCCGCTTGTTTGGTTGAAGGTACAAGAGCTATTCGAAGGAACAGAAAAGTGCTACATTTTATATATTTGATATTAAACGCACTCACTCTCCATACATACATCAGACGGCTACTTTGTCTTATCCCGTTTCTGTCGTTATATGAAGGAGAGAGCTGTTTTTATTCATTTGTCTCTGATGGAGTGTTTTGTTGCGTGTGGTTGTGGGTTCAGAGGTGGCGACGGCTTTGACAGCTATACCTGTCAGTCTAAAGCGGGCCAGATAACCTTCTGTCCTAACAGAGCACTTTCAATAGCCTTCTATTTTCCCTCCCTACACACACACTCATTCTTCTGCAGATCAAAAAAAACTCCTATCTTCCATTTATTCCTGTATAGCCGCTTTGCCTCAATCTCAAACACATGAATAGCAATTAAATTGATTCTTTTTACCCTTTTCCCTGTTTTTTTTCCCCAGGCCGAGTCTTAGTCGGTACTGGTTTGGAGCCCAATCTACCTTTGGTTTGTGCACGTCCTATCTCAGAGACAAGACCTCAAAGAGCAGCTAAAAGGATCTTTATCAGACAGTGAATTAACACTTAGTCTTCCATTCGGTAGTTGTATCCAGCCAATACAGGGAAGAAAAAAAAAGCGAGCAAAAAGGCCCCAGGAAGGGGACACCTTGAGAATGAAGAGAGGACCTTGCAGCTTAGCGCAGGAGAACCCTAGTGCTGACCTAGCACTCCTCACAGAGAGAGAGAGAGATAACAATCACACATTGGCACTGGACTGAACAATTACCTGCTAAGTAAAGGTCATTTGCGTCAGTGTAGAAGCATTACAGGGGAAGAGACACCGCTGGTATTTACTGACATACCGCGTGATATCAGCTAAGAGGAGGGAACTCAAGACAATTAGGTATATATACATACACACAACTCTAACACACATACTGCAGCAAGACAAGGACTCATAAATCTGCTCATTTTAAAAGTCTAAAATAGCATCATGACTAATGAAAATAACGGTGGAGTGAAACCTGATTAAAACGGTCTTTATTTGTTCAGTTTCATTTGGTGGTGCTATTTACATTTCTGTACAACTGAAACTATGATGCTATAAATAAATCCTACTAATAATACATAGCATCAATTACAACCCCAAAAATAAAATTGCTTGACCTTCGCTGTACATGCGTCTTATGTGTGTGTGTGTGTGTGTGTGTCATTTCTACTGAAGAAAAACTGTCCAATCAACGATTACTGTTAATTAGAAACATTTTAGTTGAAAATGGTGATACGCCACATATAGAAAAGCCACAGTGTCGTTTAAGCCTCTTGTCTGGGAACACTTCAGGTTTAATAAAAACTATAATAGCGATGGGGGGAAACATGATGATAAAATGATTACTGTTTGCACACATTGCTCCAGCATATGCTTATGGCAGCGATGTCCAATCCTGCTCATGGGGAGCCACTATCCTGCAGAGTCCAGATCCAATCCTATAAAACACAAACACCTGAACCAGCTAAGCAAGGTCTTCAGGATTACCAGAAACTTCCAGCAAGTGTGTTTGGGCTGAACTCTGCAGGACACTGGCTCTCCAGGAGCAGGACTGGATGTTACTGCTTATAGCAATATGACAAATAAGTTAAACCATTTACACCAACATACGCCAGGCACACCAAACTGCACATAAATCGTGATACAACCCAAACTGTGAAAAATGTTACTCCTTTAAAGAATATCCAAAAAAATATGAGCTCCAGAGAAACAAACAACTGTAAAAACATATATCTTTTCATCTCTAATTGCTTTGCACTTTCGCCATTCCCAAATCCCTGAATTACAGAGCAGTCCGTATAACACCACAGCCATGCACACACAAATACAGGCATACACAGAAACAAACAATTTTTTTTTCCCCGCCAGCATGCCCCATTAATCTTCTTGTAGGTCCCATTCTCAGCGGGGTTAACCCAGGTGAGGGAGGGGCGACTGGGGCAAGAGTTAAGGCAAGACCCGGGTCTGATACCGGCTTCCAGGAGCATTAGCTGTGAGCTGGAGGATGGAGAGGCCTGGTCGGGGCCAGGGGAGATCTGAGCTTCAGGCTGGACAGAGACACGCTGACCTGGGGTCTAAATTAAGAGCCAGGAGAGGAGCGCTTGATTTCACATCCCCTCAATGACACGTCTGACAGGATGATGTAAGAGGGAGTAAACGTGAGAGACTCACCTTTAAGTCTGCCCTGTAACCAATGGACCACAGCAGAGGAGAGAGAAAGAAAGACAAACACACACTCACACACTGCTCAAACTAGTTTTCAAAGTAACACGGTATGGCGTATGAACACAGTATGCAAATTTCCTGCATGTATGATATACCCAGATGACCTTAAAGTTCAAAATCTCGAGTAAACAACCAAAGCTTACTAGCTCAGCTTCTATCCGCCAAATGGAAATGTCGGGACAAAGAGAATTCAGGCCTTTTCTTTTGTTGAAGAAGGTTCATGCTTTTGAACATTCATTAGGGGTCAAGTCCATTGAAGGACATGCAACACTAACAGAAGACAATGATTTGGATGGGCCCGTGACTGAGAAGCAAAGTGGTCATAGCTCTTTATTGATAGCCACTGGGATGAAATTGGCCAGGCCTCGGACAATTCTGTAAGACTAGGACAATTCTCCTAGATGTGGTGCACAGAGATCCGAGGAGATGCTGTCTGATTTGGTCATGTAGCAGGTGGATCTTTTGGGAGAGAGAGGCGAACAAGCTTTTCCATGGGGAAAACCCCAGGCAATGAAGGGAAAGCTTTATCAGCTGCTGAACTGGAGACCCTGAGTCCCTGGCTGATGTATTTTTGGGGAGACAGCTTTCTCCATTCAGGAAACAGCAGCCGAAAGAGTGAATGTCTTTGCAAAGAACACCAGATGAAACAACATAGTATAGCACAATAACTCTGCATTTAGCATCAAGTCATTGTCAAGCCCTAAAGACTACAGGTGCAATGGCTCAACAATGGCTTCCACAAGGTCTTCGAGTTAAACGGATATCCCTGGTGGGTGAGCAAATGGACTGTCTTTATAAAGCTTGGTTCACCTCTATTCTAGCCATTGGTAGAATTAATTCTTACTGACTGACTTGAAAGGGGGACCTGCCATCTTCCAAACTCGTAAAGGCAATAATTTTAAGTCACCATGATCAGTTTAGTGACTTCAACCTAATCAATTCACTGTGCAAGCTGGGACCGTCTTCCACTTCTCTATAGTGCTGAGCGATCTTTATGAAGAATGATACTCAGCTTTCCAGAAAGGAGAGGACTGATAAAGCCCCAGGAAAACAAGGGTGATGCTGTCAAGAAATGTCCCTGGCACCTGACAAAGAGTAAGATATCTGCTTTCTTTGAGTTGGGCAGCCATTACAGATGTTTTACTTAAACCCTCACAGACCTGACCAGGAAGAAAATCTTGAAACGGAAAAACGAGGCAGATAAGCCAAAAGAGGCACTTACTGTAGTACATGTCCAAACAGACACACCAGAGGAGGGAGTCAAAGTTCCCTGCAGAACGCAGATATGCTGTAATGTAAACCAGCCCGACCAGGGTCCTCACTGGGAACAAACGGCAACACAGATTCATTTTTAAGGTTAACGCTCCTTCCCCACTATTTCTTGACCTTTTGAGATCTCTACCAAGTCAATAATACCTGGCAGGAAGGCTGTCATATGTGAACTGGGTACAAGGACATTAAGGCCAAGTATGAGAAGGCAGGGTTGAGAGACTATCAACACCGGTACAATGACCAGCATCAGTGCACCTATAAAACCACTGTTCCTCTCATTCCAGTGCTCCTGTCCCTTCCTTAATGTGTATCTTCTACAGCAGAGTTTCCTGACCCTGGCACCCTAAATTATGACACGTTTGGGTATGTCCAAAGTTAATAAAACACACTAGAATCAACTCATCAGGTTGTTAATAAAGACTCCAAAACCTGAAATAGGTGCGTCAGAAAACCTCCAAGTGATCACAGCAATAAGTAATGAGATTTTCTGTATGAGCTAAATAAATAACACAAGCTAAAAACCAAATATAAGAAAGGGATACAAATTTCATCTTAAGTGCCTTGAATGTAATATTTGCATTTTGTTTTTGTCTAAAGTTGTCATGGTTCAATCTTGTATTCAATGGCTTTTCTGTATGTTGTACCATTGAGCAGTTCTGATGACCTCACTTTGAGAGAAACAGCGGGACGAGCAGGAGAAAGACGGAGGGGTGAATGAACAAGGGAACGTCCCCCAGGTAGCTTCGTCTTTCACGCCTTGCTTCTCTCTTGCGACTCAGAACAACGAATGTCTGTGTTTTATTTTGTCCTCCGTCGTTCATTCCGTTGAGCAAAGCCTTTCTTCACAGAGTTTCACCCACTCATTCATACTCTTCAGTTTGCCTCCACATGTGAAAAGACCTTTATCTCTCTCTCTCTCAACACTTTATTTTTCTCTGTTGTTTTCACATGAATTGCATTCAATGCTAGTTATGAAGTTGTCACGGAAAAAGTAGAACAGTGGTGGGACAACATCTTTTTTATTTTTGTGAGAACTATTAGATATGTTAAATAAATAATATTGATAATTTAGACCAGGACTTCCTCAAATCCAGCCGTAGACGACCACTGCCCTGTAGAGTTGAGCTCAAACTCTAATCAAACTCGCCTACATGTATTCCCTAGTCATTCTGAAGACCTTCATTCATTTCACGAATCTTTGGCTGGGTTTGAGGATCCCTGTAGACATAACCATGTAAAAACAAGAGCATAATTTCATTACTTTTTCCTCTCTCTTTTTTTTTGTACACACAAATTGTACTTCCTTTTTAAGGTTCCATGGCCTATTTATAACCTTACCCGAGAAAAGTGCCTGGGACATGAACTTCTCTCCTTGCAGAGAAAGAGAAAATAACAGAGGGGTCAAGTCCATTTAGACCGGTAATTGAAGCAGAACAAAATAGCTTGAGCTCACATCATTTCTTGTCTTTCTCTTCCTACATTTCTCTCTCTCCTTCTCTCTCACTCCAGCGCTGACATTGACTAGCACACTGCAGCCCGGCAGTAAATAATTGATGTTTGCGGGAGGCCGAGTCTATAGGTTACCAGTACTGCAGTGAACCCCACAGAGCAAATGTGCAGTTTGGAAAGAGTGTTACGAAGTGCAGGAAAGAGGGCTCAGACATGTTGGAGTGTGTGTACTGATCAAACTCAGCGTCCCACTGTGGTGCTTGCCATCCGCAGGGACAACAGAGATGGAGAAGAGTTTCAGAGGCAGTTTTCTCTTTTCCCACAACTGCTATACACTGAATCCTAGTCCTGAATACAGCCCTCCCCTTTACCCTTATCATTAAGCTATAAGTACAATGATATTATCATAAAAATAGCCTATGCCATGAACTTTTGGAGACATTTACGGATACAGTAATCAAGCACTACCATGGTAATTAGTGGCCCAGACGTATTTGGGCACTTCGGGACACAGCAAATTTCACTGGATTAGACAACACATCAAATCAACTTTTAATCAACCGGTCTCAGACTTTTTAGTGGCGTTATGGAGTATGCTTATTTTTGGCAGCCTATTGCAAAAACATCTTATAAAATGCACAGTATTTATAATTAGGGGCATCGCTAATAACCACAGGTGTACAGTTGTAAATCAAACTAACTATGTCCCACAAAACATTATTTTTTAATACTTTTGTATTGATTTTGAACACTTTTTTTTAACTAATTTGAAACCTAAGTGTGCCTAAAATGCGTATGTTGTGTCTGTATATATATATATATATATATATATATATATATATATATATATATATATATATATATATATATATATATATATATAAATAAAAAAGGGATCAAAATGAATTCAAAAGTATTAAAAAAGTAATGTGTTGTGGGACATAGATAATATATAGCATATATAGATTTTTAAATATGTATACAGAATTAAGCGTTTTGCAAAAAAAAAAAATTATCGTATTTGGACCAAAAAAAAAATTCTCCCAAAACAATTGCCAAGTAAACTTACACATGCACAAAAGTACCTTAATAAGATGAAAGCATTCAAATGTCCAGCCTGAAAGGCTATCGAAAGGCTCTCAAAATTGACAAGCACAAGAGACTCCTAACAAGCTGTTTTTTAAATAAACTCCAGCTATTCTTTCTATCCCCCATGCGGCATACAAGAGAGATACTTTAACACGTAAATGCGCACACGCACGCTAAAGTGCGCTTCCTCCCCAGTGCATCTGATGTTTGAAGAATCAAATCCTGCTCATTATAGCATGTGTATGTGTCTAAGACCAGGGATATCCTCTCTCCCTAAACGCGCCTCGCCCCGCCAATCGCACTGACTGCGGCGCTCATGTCTTATGCATGAGAGTGTGTCTGCGGACAACTGCGGAGCCACACACACTTTCATATTCTAATGCGATGAGAGGAGGGGGAATGCGCTTGGTAAAGCCTGGTATTACAGGGCAGTGGGCTCAACACAACCCTCATATGAACGAGCCGGTCCGCCGTCCAGCGCGGCGTTAAAAAACAACATACATACAAAACAGCGGGAGGAGAACGAGCAGAGAAACACGGCAGGCTTTGCGTGGGATCAAGTGTGCTGAGGACAGCAATAAACTAAAGCTGTGGAGACTTTCACAGAGAGGGAGAGAAATGAAATCATTTCAGGAATTGATTTCTGAAATCAAATGTCTGTTTTATGCATATATTCTGTTTCTGAATCTCAGAGATCAGTGTTTCTCAACACTTTTTATCTCGTGTACCTCCACAGCTTCATCAGTGAAGCCCCCTGCTCTTACAACACAAGAAATGTGCTTTTCATTTGTATTATACTGGATATCATAAAGCATGGTCAAATTAACTGTAAAGTAACTCTTAGTGACACAAAAACAAATGAAATATTGGAATTTAAAGGAATAATTCAACTAATATGTAGGTTATCATTCACTGAAAATCTTTACATTCACACTAGACCTTTTTAGCAGATTGCTAGAGAACTAGCAATATCTAATAAAATTCATTTCTGTTCATATGATGCGTTTAAATTTCGGTCTGTTCGCTAAACAAGTGCATCATATGACCTCAGAAGACTTGGAATATACAACACAAGATACAGTATATATATATATATATATATAGATATAGATATAAACAGCACTGTGCAAAATAAAAGGTTTAAAGCCAGTTATTTGCATATTTTGCTGTAGTTTGTCAGTAGGAAATATCGGTTTACATTTCCAAACATTGCTTTTGCCATTAGTTGTAATAATCCAGTGAGATTTGTGTTTGCACAAGGAATCTGACAGCAGCCGGTCTGATCTCATCATCATCATCATCAGCGAGTGTGTGTGTGATTACATGAAGTACAGTACACACTGTTTATTGTTTTGTCTTGATTTTTAGCTTGAAAGCTTTGATCCCCATTCACTGTAACCACATGGAAAAGAGCAACTAACACAGACTTCTTCTGCTTTTATATTTCATATTAACATATAAAACAATGCAGGTTTGGTACAGCATGAGGATGAGTAAAAAAAATCTAATAATAATGAGCTTATAATTAAATTATAAATAAAGCAAAAGAAATAATAAAGAAATAAAAGAAATGGCGAATAAGTCATCTTCAAATAACATTTTTTTTAATCAAATTTAAAAATATAAAATGTTTTAGCATTGTGGAAATTTACACATAAGCAATACTTTTAAACCGTATAAGATGAATGTGAGAAGCAGTATTTGAGGACCCTGTGTTCACGAGTGTTGAAGATAATCACGGCTGCTTCTGTTTGAACTACAGCAAGTTAATGACAGCAACTAATTCTCAAAGAACCATGAAGAGTGACTGAATACAGTCTTCATTATGAGCATGACCGTATGCAAATCATTCTAATGCACAGTGTAGAATCACTCTATCACATCATTGTGATTGGCACCGAATATGATGAGATTCAGAGAAATATGTAATGAGTTGTCGGTCACAAGAGTCTGCGAGCAAGACTTCAGTTACAACAGTGAAACAACACCGAAACTCAAGCAAACGTAAAACACACACCGCCACAGCAATCCAGTCTATGTGCAACTTCCACAAATTAAAGAAATGCATCAATAAGAACAGTTAAAACATGATGAGCAGTCATAAGTAATGTGAATATGGTTGATCATCTCCTAACAAGGCCACATATATTAATAATGCACCTGGAAACCTCCTGGACTCGTGGTGTCAGATATATCAGGACACGTATATAAAGACACGAGCCTGTTCTTCTCCAGACCCGTGATCATCTACAGCTCTTTCTGTGAGATCACTCTCTGAAAACAAGCCTTCCTGCACAGAGAACAAATGTGTTTCAATCATTTCATTAACGCATCCGGCAACTGAAGAACCACACTGTTGACTACGCTTTATTTCAGCAGCTAGAGGAAGAAAAAACGAATGAAGACGACAAAGAAGATTATAAACGAATAACAATGCCTCGTTCGGCGTGCTGCTGGAGACAGGGAAAAAAGGCAATATTTTGAGAGCATTTTATATGGAAACGAAAAAATTGAATTTTCCTTTTAATACTGGGATTATACAAACATGGAAGAAAGCTTGAATAAATATTCTAAATGGAAATGGATTTCGCATTCGACATATATATTATCTGTATATTTTTTTATTAATATAAACAGAGGTTCCAGCCGCGAAACGTCTTTATCTTTTTTACAATAAAGGAATAAATGCAAAGATTTACATTTCATTAACATGCCTATCTAAATCAAAACAACACAGTCTAAATCACTTTTCAACATTTCAATCTGTTGTTCAGGGGAACGAGGTTTAGAAACACACGTTACAGTTTTGTGTTTCAAGAAAACCAAACAATAACAAAGCAATAAATATACCTGGGGGGGGGAACACATACATTTACATAAAACTAATGTTACAATGTAAAAAAAATAAAAAATTATATATATCCTAAAATAATAATTATAATAATGCTTAACACGGATCTCTGTGTGAGTTTGTCCCAGTTCCACTAATGCATTTGGTTACACTTTTAAAGTGCATAACTAAATTTCACCCATATTACAAATGAGGGTTATTGTAATATCATATCACACCAGCGGTTTATTGTCAGTTATGACAGTCTGGGGAGATTTATATCCCAGAGAAAATCCCTGCATCAAGGAATCATTTACCTTTCCTGAAAACACCTCGTATCCTACAGCCGGAATAAAGCAAACGACAGACGGATGGAAAACACATCGGAGTCGTTCCTCTCCTTCCGTCTGCGCATAACCCTGCCTTTACACACATATATTAATAAGGTATTATGCACAATAACAGTTTTATGGATTTTAAACGGCCATCATTTACAAACATAGTGCACAACTATCACATGGAAGGGGAATTTTATAACCCTTTAATAACGTCTCTGTCTCTTTTCTGTCGTTCATCTGAGCGGAGCTGAAACACTGGAGATGTGTTATTGATGGAGATGCAGGACACATTCAGATGGGCATTACCCAAATCATCTTTAATGATCAATCAAACGCGGCACAATAAAGTCATTTCTGCATCCTTCAAGAGTGTGCCGTTCCAGACACTGAGATGAAACTTTCTTTTGTTGAAGTAAGCAAGTGTCGTAAACGGCGAATAAAGTCCATCACAACACACTCCGCTGGAGATGATCAGTTATCAGCGCTGATCCTCTCTGAGACTTACTGCCTTTCACCAAACGATACAAGTTTAGGCCTCAAATTATAAATATATATATAGATATATATATATTCACAATGTCTGAGCTGCTTTTTTCCACACAATCTAAATGGACTTTTCTACTAAAAAAAAAAGAAAAACGTACAATAAAAGTTCTTAAAACTCATATCCAAAGTCTTCTGAAGTAATACGAGAACTTGTGTGAGGAACCGCCGGAAAGAGTTTCAGGAGTTTGTGGTTTTTTAAAAATGGGGTTTTTAAAGAAATTAGTACATTTATTCAGCAAGAACTCGTTATACTGTTCAAAAGTGACAGTAAAGACATTTATAATACACTTTCTATTTCTCAAAGTATTATTATTTCTATACATTCACATAGAAAACCGTTATTGTAAATTGTAACAATATTTCACAATATTGCAGTTCCTTTCTGTATTTCCAAACGAATAAATGCAGCGTTTGTGAGCGCAAGACACTTCTTTCAAAAGCATTCAAAAATCTTCCTGGCCACAAACTTTTGAACGGTAGTGTATATAAATCAATTGTGTCATTCAAACTGTAACGCAGGGTGAACTCAGAAACATAGAGAGAGCTGGATACAAATGCAAAACAATTTAATAACAAACTAAACCTCAACAAAACCATAACAGAGACCAGGGAACCAAGAACAGTACGAGGAGATAATCAACATCAACAACTACACAACACCGCATGAGGAGATAACCAAAGGCCCACACAACAACACAACACAACACAACAACACAACACAACACAACACAACACCACACAGGAATCATGACACACACAAATGACAATATCTGAAGTGTGGTGTTTTTACTGATACTGCAACAACTAATCCATCAAATCCATTATTATCGATAATTCAAATAATGGACAACAAATTTGATTATGGATTAGCCGTGTGTGCGCTCGGACTCCATCAGCCGTGAACAACACACTTCTGAAGACACAACACTTGTGGAAAACACACGACATAGAGTTAAAGACACATGACCAAAGAAAAACAACAACGATTTATCTATATTTATACACACTTAAAACAAAAGCATAAGCGTTTACGGCGACCGACACTCTTCGACAGATGCGTGTGCGGTTTAATGCCTTTTCCTCAGTGCATAACTTACTTATATTTTATGCTTATATCTTTATCTGTACATGTTTTAAAAATATATATTTCCATTTTGCATATTCTGAGTCTTGATAAACTTCACAGACTTGCATGAACGAGCGCTGGTGATTACAAAAAACAAATATTATATGTAACATAATAAGTGGACCTATACAAATAACATATACATAAAAAGGTATGATCTAGACAAAGTGAAAACATCCAACATTAAGTTCAGAGAAATGTCGATTATAAAGAAACTTGTTTACACTGAATATTGAAGGATGTGTTGTGAAACCGCTCAATCACATCAAGCGTAGAGTGTTTTGTGACGGTTGTGTAACTACACAAACATACATCACACACACCGGACAGGTTTCCTATTTGTTCCGTTTAAATCAAACAAACAATATTGCGTCTGCACGTTTTGTGTAATCCATTTGGCCTGTGACAAATAACTGAATCATTTCTCAGGAGCTTTAATACGTGTGAAGGTAAAACAAGCCAGACTGTTGTCAGACTGGAGAAATATCCATTCTCCTAAAACAATAGCGCTGTATTGGCACCGGTCCCGCAGTAATTACTTCATTAGCTAATTTCTCTGTGTGCGCCGACACGTTTGATGGAGTAGAGGAACGCAAACGCAGAGGAAGGAGAGGAATCAACAGATAAACGCACGCTATCTACACTAGTGTTGGATCAATTAGCACAATGAAAACAGCATGGATTTTGCATTACTACTCCAGCGCTCTTTCTTGGTTTCCTTAATGTTTGTGGGCCTGATATTCTCAGCGCTGGCTGATGGGATAGTGGAGGATCGATGGGAAGAAGAGGCCTAGCCCAGATCTCAGAGAAGACTCAATCAGCTCATGCCAATAAATGCACATTACACTCTCACAACACACACACACACATGCACACGCGCACACGCACACACACACACACACGCACGCACACAAGTAGAAAGCTCTATCTGTCATGTCAAGTCTCTTGTAGAGTTAGGGTTATGATGAAATACTGCTCTAGTCTCTAAATGTAGAAGAGTTTCCTTCCTCTGTTTGGATTAGGGGTGTAACGATTCCCTCATGTCACGATTCGATACAGATCACGATACTGAACTCACGATACCATATTAATGTGATACCGCAAGACCAATGATAAAAGGTTAACAAAAAATGTACTGTTGATTAAAATGCTTAATTTGATATTACATTGTGTGTGTGAATGAATAGGCTTGAACTTGGTGCTGAAACCCAAAGCACAGGACAATAGAGACACCAGAATAACAATATTCATGATTCTGAAGCTGAAAACAGAATTATTTTAGATGAATATACTTGCGCTCTTTCACTGACTAGATATATTTAAAATAATGTAGGACACTACATTAGCATAACGCTCATTTCTTTCAGTTAAAATATAACCAGACAAAACGACACAAAATGAAGCACAACGAAGCAGTGTTTATGGGAAAGAGTGTGTGTGCAGCAGCCGGAGACTCATGTGATCGTGACAGCAGAACAGCTGTCAGTCAGAGATCACATGATCATATCCAGCCGAACCTATGCCTTACACATCCGCACCCGGTCACATTACAGTCCGTGATAATATGGCAATGTACTGTATTACACTGAAGTAAACTTAAACTCAGCTATCTAGAGTTACAGTTCTTATTTGGGAAAAATTGCATTTCCGTAATAGCCTAAACACAGGCTTTACTCCCTTAAAATATACAGTCACAGTTTCCGTCACTGAAACGTCCCAAACAGACACACACACACACACACAAGAAATGAAATACGTTCATCCCGAGCAAAGACTGAATATAGGCAATAGGAGTGTATTGTCATATATAGCGCTTCACACCTGTTACATATCATATACTCATATACTCATGCCCAGATTCGTCCTGGTTTTTCAGTAAAACGCTCCCACACCGTACTTTCCTTTCCTTTCTTTCTTTCCTTATTTTGTTTTTAATTCTCATTTTCAAAATTGTTTTCTCTGCTTCCATCGCTGCTTAAACAACTGCACAGCTCAAAGAGAAATTAGTCTGCAAATTAGTGCCTGATGAAGCTTTAAACACATGAATATTTCCATCGTCATATCGGAGAACATTCTCATCAGAATAATTTCTGTGTATATTTTCGAACGCTATTAAGTTAAGCAATTATTTAGTTGTTTTTAATATATATATTTAAGAAATATTTGCATGTATATACTGTATATATATATGTATAATTTATATTATATATAAATATGAATATTTAATATATAAATAACACATTTTTCCTAAATACATACATGCGTGTGTGTATTTATATATACAAAATAATTATACACTGTACCCACACATATATTATGTAAAATTAACTTTCGTTAATTTTGTTAAACGCAAACTTTTATTTTGGCTGCGATTAAACGCGATTAATCATTTCACAGCCCTATAGTCAATATAGCGTTATTACATCAGAATACTAGTTTATTTAGTTTTAAGAGAAAATATTGTAATCCTTATTTCTTTTTACAAAATGTAATCTGATTACTTTGTTTGTTTTTTTAACGTAAATGTAACGAATTACAGTTGACAGATTTTTGTATCCTGATTACGTACAGATTTGTAGCATTTTAAATATTACCGGATCGTAGACATACCAGTAGCAGAAAACCCTCAGAACAACTGTGTGAAACATACCGAGTCATATCCTCATCTGAGCCGGTGCTTTTAAAGTCATGTTACATTTTAAAAGAGTGCAGGTCATCTGTGCGTGGCTTCTCCCCCTCAGCAGACGTGGGTAAGAGAATGCTTTTACATTACAATGAGGTTGACATGTTATAGAGCGCGGATCCATTATCGTGTGTACCTGTGTGGGGAGTGCATGTCAATGGCAGTCTCCCTCTGGCTGACAGATCAGGATGATAATGCATGTTTATGATGGTCTCTCGTCTCGTACCCACACACTGCAATAGTGCTTTATGGAGTAAAAGCCACTATGAAAGCGCTGCTTGTATTAGCGAGGCACTTTTACTGTAAATAAAGAGATATTATGTGTGCATGTGCATCTTGTAGGCACTCTCCTTCTACAACACACGCCAGCATGCAAACTTTTTCAAGCCCTTCTTTTAACTGCACTGTCTTGCTTACTCACAAAACAATCTATCACGGCTGTAATTAGCACAATGGAGGACTGTTGATTCACTGCTAACAACATTTATTACATAATTAAATTTATTTCCTTGGCAGACGGCACTTTACAAAGAAATAATTACTTCAGCATGTAACTAACTAAGAATACAAATTGAGTGCTAAGACAAAACCACAAAGTGTTAATAAGAAAGTAGGCTAGCAATGTAATTGTAGTCCTGTCAATAGAATTAAGGTTACATTTGTCTCAGCAATGCTGTATATATTGAGAAGAGGAGGGGGCCCAGGACAGAGCCCTGAGGTACACCGTTGGTTAACGGATGTGATTTAGAAACCCTTCCTACACAAGATTTCTTTGAGGGAAGTTCCAATGAGGCACATTAAGGTTAAATTCAGGAAAGTGCAGCTCCTTGACAATCAATGAAGGTAATGGGGATTTCTAATGTCATTTCATGCATTCTGACTTACACGGTTAAAGATTTGCATTCTCATGCTAAACATGGCCAAAGTTTCAAAAAATGAGTTGGATTTATGAAGGAGTATTTCTGTGCCAAATACACTCCTTCAGGGGTAAGTTTCGGAAGGTTTTTTTTTTTTTGAGTATGGCCTTGTATAATATCATTGGCATGATTCCGTGTATAGACACTTTTCCCGGAAGAGACACACACACACACACACACACACACACAAACACACACACACATCAACTAGAGTGAGAGCAAGAGCAACGCCCATCAACGTACTTCGTTCGGGTTACAGAAGCCGCCGGCAGCGCTGTCATTTTGTTATTAGACCACAAAATCAACAATGTAACCAAAGAAGTGTGTTGCTGGTTGTGAGGGAAAGATAACCTTGTTCAGTTTCCCAAATAACCCAGCGTTAAGGGAACAGTGGATGCAGTTTGTTTTTCCTGGGCAACAACGGAGTCGGGCAAGTGTGTTTGTTTGTTCCCGGCATTTCGGTGACGAATGTTTTATAAAAAAATCTCAGTTTGACGTGTATTTGCAGATCGTTTGAAACTGAGAGGTGGAGCGGTTCCAGCGATAAAAGATCCCGGTCATGAGTCTGAACCGCAGGTGGTAAGTGACGCCAAACTGCTGTGTTTTGCTGGCAATCGTTGCTTAAGTGCATATACTGTAAACAACACAAACGTATAGTGAATGAAACGTTATCCAGGGATAATGCGATGATGTATTGTTTGACTCTTTAGCTCCGCCCACGACACGCCTCCAGGAGCTCGACTGTTTTCGGAAAGAATCGGTACAGTGTATCTGTCTTTTATAAAACTAAAGACTCTTCAGCGATATGAAGGATGCAATACTACTCTATAGGTCATCAAGATTAACATGAGATTGGCAGAAACTGTGTTATGTCTCCTTTAAAGACCCCACAAAATCAAAATGGGGATTTCTGCCTTATAGCTTTTCAGTTACATTTGAGCTTATCTGTATGCTAGTATACTCCTAAAAGTTGACTAAAAGGCATGTTTTTTTCTGGAGAGTGACGCAAATGTAAATGCTAATGGTTTTTAAAAACAAGGATAAACCCCAATTTCCTTGTTTTAACTACATAAAAAAAAGATTTTTTTATTTGTCAAACCATTTTATAGGGTCTTTAGGATAATGTTAACAGATGTTTTAATATCTCAAATATTAAAGTGGGGGAAATTCAAATAAAAGCCATGAAAATTAATTTCCATGAAAAAAGTAATTAATGCCCCAGTTTCTTTGTACCGTCCTTCCTTCCTACTGGTTCTCCGCTCAGGGATCTTGACCTGGGGTAATTGCCTTTTAGCTTTGAGAAAGCCAGTCAAGCTACACTGGACTACAGCCCTCACCTGGGAACACTGCACTCCTAAACAACATCTACACAACCACAGAGTCACATGAAGAGATGCTAAAACTTTAAGTTAATTGTTTAAGGTTTACACGTTATATGGTCCAGCTGGCAGGCATCAAATGAAGTCTGTTTGAGCATGTGTGTGTGTGTGTGCATAATCTCAACCAAACATCCAGTGTGCTTGTGTTCAGCGACCAGCATTAGACAGCCTAATTGCCCCTCCTGTGTCTCTGGGAGGCTGGGAGACCCTTATAGTCAGTGTTGGGTCTTGCAGGGCCTAATTGACCCTCTTGGTACCATGAAGGAGCGTTAAATGAACAGAGGGGGTGAATAAGAGAGAGATGATTAATAGAGTGGGGTTAAGAGACAACCGCAGCCTGGAGGAGATGTGATCTAACAGTGAAAGTGGCCAGCAGAAACCCTCTTCAGAAACACCAGCCTCATGGCCAGCTGAGAGACTGCACTGGTCAAGCTGGGTTAAAGGTGAAGGGTAAAGAGTGAAAGGTGGGAGTTTAGAGGTCTGAGGAGCGAGCACATGTGGGCCGGTCACTGGAGATGAAGATATGATTTTAAAGTGATGCAATCAATCATTATGAGAAAGGGTTCACCTCATGGAAATCAAAGCAACATGTTTAATTATGCTGGGTAAGAATCGAGAAATGCAAACAAAAGAAAGCTATTAAACACCCACTTTCGTGCTGCATGCCCATGATCCAACTCATGCTTTATTGTGCTCTGTTTTTATTAATTTATTTGGATGTTTTGCTCTGTTTTTTTGTTATGATTTGCTTTTTTCTGTTTTGTTCTGCTCTTTATTTTGTTCTTTGTTCTGCTTAAAACGGAAGTCAAAACATAAATTAAAATTTAAAAACATCTTAAAATGGCCAAATATCGGCCAATTGAACAGCCAAGTTGATATCTCAGTGTGTCATTAGCACACACACACACACACACACACACACACTAAATCACATTAAGCAGCGAGTTCATCACAGCACTCTTAAATGTTGTGGAGATGTGTATTTCATGTGTCTGCGCCGGAGGTGAGGAGTGTTGATGAAACACTTCCCGGGCACATCTCCCGGAGTCTCCGGTCCCTTCACAGGGGGAGGGCCTCATTTTTCATGCAAACTGTAATTTAGTAAGACTGAATATTGATTGAGCGCTCCATGTCTCCCAAACAATGCCACTTCAATCAGGACTCTGGGAGGCGGCCCAGCCGGCTGCCAATACCCGCACACACTGATTTAAGAGATGGATAAAAAGCGGATACGTCGAAGGGCCGCACCATGACTAATGGGCCCCTGTACAGACCCAGACTATGCATCATGATTTAACCAAAAGCTCTGATCAACAGATTAGGAAAGGGAGGAACCTGCAGGAATCTCAATACCAGTGAGGGACGGGGAACACTGGTGTTTTCAGAAGCAGAGAGGAGTTTCACAGCAAACATTAACAAGCACACCAGTGTTGGAGATTCAGGAAGCCTGTCTGAAAATTAAAATGTTTGGTACACTTTATAATGTAAATAACATTAAGAAAAAAGGGTTTCCTAACAGGAAAAGGTAATGCATAATTTTTTTTGTATGCAGTTTTTGTGAAGTGTTTAAAATCTCAATAAAACTGAATCTTATGCACAGATTTTCTCAGACAATGCGTGAATAGAAGTACTTAGTGGTAATGCAATTACTCCAAAAAAAAAATGATTATACTAATTAATGAATATAGTGATACACTAAATAATATTTTTTTATTTTTTTTTATTGATATTTTATTTTTATATATTTTAATGCTTGTATTAGTTTACACTGTACTTTATAGTGTCCTTGTTACAGTGCAATTGTACAAATAAGTATTGAGTAATATTAATTATTAACATGCACTTACTGTAGAGTTAATATTATGATTGAGTTTGATTTAGGGTTAGTTGCATGCAATTATGCATCATTTATTGTTATTACTGTAGCAAGTACATGTAACAAGGGCACTGAAAAATAAAGTGTTACCTTATATTAAACATTATATTCATTTTACATTTTATTTTAGAATTATATTTTACGAATAAGAGTGCTAAATTCACAATGCACATCTTCTGTGACAGCACTCTTGACTGGCTGCAAGTGTTTGTCAGTAAACGTTGTCTTTTAATGAATGAAAGGCTTCCTCATTAGCTTTCACACACATCGCAGTGAGATCGAGATTCACAGTGCCCCAAGGACGGACACACACACACACACACACACACACATGCATTTGAATTCCACTGCATTCTCATGGCAGCCTCCGAACCAGACATGTCCAATAACAACCCTTAAACAATGGCGTTTAGATTGAGGCTTAATCTGTATAAAACTACATATGTCATAAACACAGCTGAGATTTATGCATATCCCCAGCACAATCATATCATAATCACGAACCGACCCTTGACTGATCTCACTGTGATTGCATAGTCATTTACTCTGATGTAATTTCCTCTCTGTCTCAAGGTTATGATGCTGAGACTACAGGACCCGTAAGATCAGGAGAGTGTGAGTGTGAGTGTGAGTGTGAGTGTGTGTGTGTGTGTGTGTGTGTGTGTGTGTGTGTGTGTGTGTGTGTGTGTGTGTGTGTGTGTGTGTGTGTGTGAACTCATCTGATGTTTACACTTCTTCTGTAAATAAAAACAATATTGTCTGTTATATTTGTGCTATCTATTTATCTCTTTAGTTCCTTTTTAAACTTCATTTTCATTCTGTACTTGAGCTTGTTTTCCATGCCTTATGTTTATTCATTCGTTGTTTTGTCTGTTTTGTTTGCCTTTGTTTTTCTTTTGTATTTCTTCTGTTTTGTCTTTCATCACTTCATTCATCAAGTGTTTTCTGTTTATTTTGTTTCTTTGTTTTTTGTTGCGTTTTTGTTCTGTGGAGCCTTTCATTCGTTCATGATGTATTTTGGTTCTATTAATTTTTTTCTGTTCATTCTTTTTTTAATTGTTTCATCTTTGTTTTGTCCTGCCTTGTCTTTGTTTTCACTCTTTGTTATTTCTCTTTTATTGTCTGTCTTGAATGTATATATGATGTTTCTGATGTTTGCACCTTTTAAATGTAGTTCTATATTTGATCTTTGTTTCTTTTTTCTTTTGTTTGTTGAATTATTTTGTTCATTCAGTCAGATTTCATTCTTTTGTTCATGATTTGTTTTATTCTTCTGTTTTTTCTTTCACTCTTTCCTTTGTTCTTTCAGTTTCCTTGCTTTCTTTCATATCTATTTATTAAATAATTTGGCTAAGGGGGAATGTTTTTATATAGTATAGGAATCCACAATATATCGGCCACCATATCGGTGTGATATATTATCATCTTTAATGTTATCGGAATCGGATGATATATTATCATCTTTAATGTTATCGTATCGGCCCATATATGTTCATCTTTAATGTTATCTATATCGGCCGATATAGATATATGATCATCTTTAAATTTATCAGTATCGGCCGATATATGTTCATCTTTAATGTTATCGGCCGATATATGGTCATCTTTAATGTTATCGGTATCGGCCGATATAGATATATGATCATCTTTAATGTTATCAGTATCAGCCGATTTTTGTAGATCTTTAATGTTATCGGCCGATATACGTTCATCTTTAATGTTATCGGTATCGGCCGATATATGATCATCTTTAATGTTATCGGTATCGGCCGATATAGATATATGATCATCTTTAATGTTATCAGTATCGGACGATATATGTTCATCTTTAATGTTATCGGCCGATATATGGTCATCTTTAATGTTATCGGTATTGGCCGATATATGTTCATCTTTAAAGTTATCGGTATCGGCCGATATATGTTCATCTTTAATGTTATCGGTATCGGCCGATATATGTTCATCTTTAATGTTATCGGTATCGGTCGATATATGTTCATCTTTAATGTTATCGGTATCGGCCGATATATGTTCATCTTTAATGTTATCGGTATCGGCCGATATATGTTCATCTTTAATGTTATCGGTATCGGTCGATATATGTTCATCTTTAATGTTATCGGTATCGGCCGATATATGTTCATCTTTAATGTTATCGGTATCGGCCGATATATGTTCATCTTTAATGCTATCGTTATCAGCCCGATAAGAACATTTACCCGATATATTAAAGCCGATAAATAATGTATTATTTCCTACAGCTGAGATACTTCAGATTTGCACTGTTCAACAATATGAGTCTAAACTGCTTGAAATATAACTAAAATCACTTAAAAATGGAAAATACAGTAATGTGCTGTCATATAGGCAACATAAAATTATAATGAGAACGTTATAATTGTGCGATTGGGACATGGCTTTTAATAGTGAGACTTTTCTTTCTGTAATCAGGCTCTCAAAAATTATATAAAATTTTGGATTTAGATTTATTGACCAGTATATCGGTTATCGGCTTTCAAATATAAAGAATTATCGGTTATCGGTATTAGCCAAAATATTCATATCGGTGCATCCCTAATATATATATACAGGTCCTTCTCAAAAAATTAGCATATTGTGATAAAGTTCATTATTTTCCATAATGTAATGATAAAAATTAAATTTTCATATATTTTAGATTCATTGCACACCAACTGAAATATTTCAGGTCTTTTAATGTTTTAATACTGATGATTTTGGCATACAGCTCATGAAAACCCAAAATTCCTGTCTCAAAAAATTAGCATATCATGAAAAGGGTCTCTAAACAAGCTATTAACCTAATCATCTGAATCAACGAATTAACTCTAAAAACCTGCAAAAGATTCTTGAGGCTTTTAAAAACTCCCAGCCTGTTTCATTACTCAAAACCACAATCATGGGTAAGACTGGCGACCTGACTGCTGTCCAGAAGGCCATCATTGACACCCTCAAGCAAGAGGGTAAGACAGAAAGAAATTTCTGAACAAATAGGCTGTTCCCAGAGTGCTGTATCAAGGCACCTCAGTGGGAAGTCTGTGGGAAGGAAAAAGTGTGGCAAAAAAACGCTGCCCAACGAGAAGAGGTGACCGGACCCTGAGGAAGATTGTGGAGAAGGACCGATTCCAGACCTTGAGGGACCTGCGGAAGCAGTGGACTGAGTCTGGAGTAGAAACATCCAGAGCGACCGTGCACAGGCGTGTGCAGGAAATGGGCTACAGGTGCCGCATTCCCCAGGTCAAGCCACTTTTGAACCAGAAACAGCGGCAGAAGCGCCTGACCTGGGCTACAGAGAAGCAGCACTGGACTGTTGCTCAGTTTTGCATGTCATTCGGAAATCAAGGTGCCAGAGTCTGGAGGAAGACTGGGGAGAAGGAAATGCCAAAATGCCTGAAGTCCAGTGTTAAGTACCCACAGTCAGTGATGGTCTGGGGTGCCATGTCAGCTGCTGGTGTTGGTCCACTGTGTTTTATCAAGGGCAGGGTCAATGCAGCTAGCTATCAGGAGATTTTGGAGCACTTCATGCTTCCATCTGCTGAAAAGCTTTATGGAGATGAAGATTTCATTTTTCAGCACGACCTGCCACCTGCTCACAGTGCCAAAACCACTGGTAAATGGTTTACTGACCATGGTATTATTACTGTGCTCAATTGGCCTGCCAACTCTCCTGACCTGAACCCCATAGAGAATCTGTGGGATATTGTGAAGAGAAAGTTGAGAGACGCAAGACCCAACACTCTGGATGAGCTTAAGGCCGCTATCGAAGCATCCTGGGCCTCCATAACACCTCAGCAGTGCCACAGGCTGATTGCCTCCATGCCACGCCGCATTGAAGCAGTCATTTCTGCAAAAGGATTCCCGACCAAGTATTGACTATTGAGTGCATAACTGAACATAATTATTTGAAGGTTGACTTTTTTTTTTGTATTAAAAACACTTCTTTTATTGGTCGGATGAAATATGCTAATTTTTTGAGACAGGAATTTTGGGTTTTCATGAGCTGTATGCCAAAATCATCAGTATTAAAACAATAAAAGACCTGAAATATTTCAGTTGGTGTGCAATGAATCTAAAATATATGAAAGTTTAATTTTTATCATTACATTATGGAAAATAATGAACTTTATCACAATATGCTAATTTTTTGAGAAGGACCTGTATATATATTCAGTATATAGACTGTAGGATGTCCATCTGGACATTTGCCCAAATGAAATGTCCCAGTGCTGTTCTGACACATTTAGAAACGGCTCTGGTTGAGCGCACTGAAAGCACAGGTTGTTTTAGGGAACGGGTGTTTGAGCAACCATTAAAATGAGAAAGTAGCTCTTAAGGAGTGGCTGTTGAAACTCCATTAGGAAATCGAGACAAATGCAGCGAGGGGCTTCCAGACCCAAAGACAAGACCAGCGGTAAATCAGACCCGCTAATCTGCAGTCTCAGACGCGTTCACGTTTACACACACACAACGTGTGACGATACACAACTTCACGCCTTACAGGAATTCACTTTTGCTTGTTTTTTATACATTCAGGCTTGTTAAATAGAACGATCTGAAATGCAATCAGATTAAAAAAACGGGAAAGGAATAATTTCATCATAGACTGGGAGGGGAACTGGCGTCTCCTCCTCGTTTTGGGCTTAATGTTCAGCAACAGACCCAGTAACCTTGCAAACATGGTCGATGCTTATTTAAAATCACATTGATTAACAGTTGTAATTATTGATTATGTCATGCGGCTAAGACAAAGCTGATGTGTCTAATGGTGCGGGATCGGGGCTGGACGCTCACACAAACACACACACACACACCAAAGGTGTGCTAATCAATCATAGGACAGTGATGTCGCACATGGGTCGGTGTGTGTGTGTGTGTGTGTGTGTGTGTGTGTGTGTGTGTGTGTGTGTGTGTGTGTGTGTGTGTGTGTGTGTGTGTCTGTGTGTGTGTGTGCGTGTGTGCGTGTGTGTGTGTGTCACTGACCACTCCTCGCCCGGACAGTCCCACGACCCGCACTCCTCGACTAATATTCAATTATTGTATGCACGACGGCTCCGACCCGATTCACAATTGATTTGTTGTGGAGCGGCAGCATCCGTCTCTCCTGACGTGTGGAGTTGTTCCCGTGTTCGGAAACATCCCCGTTAAATTACAATGCCATCTGCTCCCCCCCCTCGTCCCCGTCCCGATGCTGTCATAATGAATATGCACTATCTCCTCCTGCCATCACGCGCCTCTCCCTCAGATTTAATCTCCTCTTAATCTCTCCCCATTGTAATTTCAAATTGTTTTGTGTTTTAGGTTAAATTGAGGCTGGCTGCTAGAGCGGGAAGGATGTTTTCATTTCCATTCATTGCTTCCTAAAAAAGCGCTTTTATTAACAAGTTTACATAAATAAGAGCAACAGAAGGAGAATATTGCTCCAGAGGAGAGGGGAGGGAAAGAACGAAGGAAAGAGGAAAGAGGTGTGTGTGTGTGTGTGTGTGTGTGTGTGTGTGTGTGTGTGTGTGTGTGTGTGTGTGTGTGTGTGTGTGTGTGTGTGTGTGTGTGTGTGTGTGTGTGTGTGTGTGTGTGTGCTACAGTCGTGTCGTTTGTGTAATGAGTTTAATAGAGTAAATGAATGAGGCTTGACGTTGTGTTTGAGGTCACGGCGCTGTACTGTATTCTTTGCTTGATATTGTTATTCGTTCATTTCGTTCGTCTTTCTGTCCATCTACTGATCTTTCTTTCATTGCGTCTTTCACTCTGTTTCTCTGTTATCGTGTCTGACCTTGGTTTTGTCAGTTTCATTGTCTTTCTTTTGTTTGCTTGTCTTTTGCTTGTTATTTTGTTTGTTCTTTCACTGTTCAAATAGTTTGTTCAATCTTTCATTTGCTTTTGTTAGTTTATTTCCCGCTATTTTTCATTCTTTTTCATTCATTCTTACTTTTGTTTACTGCCTTTTTGTTTCCTTTTTCATTAAATTTTATTTATTCAGTAATTTGTTCTTTCACTTTCATTGTTAGTTTCTTTGTTTTTTTCTCTTTGTTCCCTTTCATTTTTGTTTGTTTGCTTTTTAAGTCTTTTTCGTTAAGTTTCACTCATTTGTTTGTTCTTTCGCCCGCTTTGTTTTGTTTGTTTGTTATTCATTCTTTTTGGTTTTTTTTTCTTTGTTCACTTTCATTTTTGAGTTTTTTCAGTATTTTGTTTTTTTTCTCTATGTTCACTTTTGTTTAGATTGTATTTTTTAAATTAAATTTCACTAATTTGTTTGGTCTTTACCCTACTGTCATTTTTATTTTGTTTACTTTTTCAGTCTTTTTCATAAATTTTTTCATTGTTTTTTCTTTCACCTGCTTTTTGTTGGTTGTTTGTTTTTTTCCCCTCTTTCTTCACTTTTTTTTAGTTTGTTTGTCTTTTTCATTACATTTTTTAATTGTTATTGTTTTTTATCAACTTTTGTTTGTTCTATCATTCTTTTGTTTTTTCTCTTAGATCACTTTCACTTGTTTTTTTGTTCAGTCTTTTGTTTTGTTTTCTTTGTTCACTTTTGTTTAGATTGTTTGTTTTTTCAGTCTATTTAATTAAACTTCACTGATTTGTTTGTTCTCAGATTATTTTGTTTGTTTTTTTTCTCACTTTTTTACTTTCATTTATATTTGTTTGGTTTTTCAGTCTTCTTCATTAAATCTACTAATGTGTTAGTTCTTTCGCCCGCTGTGTTTTGTTTGGTCCTCACACTTTTGTATTTTTCTCGTTCTCTCTTTCTCTCTGATAGCCATTACGTCTTCCTCTTCTGTCTTTTTCTGGTAATTTCATCTCTTTTGGCAGTGAAAGGTCTCATCAGTCATTATGAAAGGCAGCGGGAGTCAATCTAAACTATCAATACCTGAGTAGGGATTACACTTTCTGCTTAGCTGCCATCCTGCACACAGCAGTGAGCGACTAAAGCAGGATTATCTGGCAAAGTACAAAGAAAACAAAGACATCTAGGGGAAATGAGACTATATTCAACTGACCAAACATCAGAGACACACAAACAATTTGTGTAATTGAACTACACATACAGCACACTAACTAGCATTCGAATGACTACAATGTGATTTGAACACTTTCTTAAGCAAAACTTTCTCAAGCATCGTTTCTAGCCTGAATCCCGGTTGTTCATTATCAATTTTCATCAATTAAAAAGTGCCAAAAAAGTTCTGCTGGGTCAGAAGAGCGACCACTTTAACATTAAACAAAATAAAGTTCTGAGACATTCAACACAAGAAAGACAGTGGTGTCGTGTGTGTGTCACTGTCATCAGTGCCTGTCTCACTCTCAGCCCACAGACACACGTCTTTAGTATCGGCTCCAGCTGAGGACAAATTTCAAGACGAACTTGAAATCAATTTACCATCAAATTTTCATGCGTGCCCCGCTCCCTGTGTGGCGCTTTAATTAGCGGAGCAGGAGCAGGAGTGCAGAGGATATCGACACACACCGCACAACACACTTTACTAGCAATGCCGGCCTGATACTGTACATGCACTAAACTACAATAACAAGAGAGTGTAGGAGGACATGTCGTGTGTGTGTGTGTGTGTGTGTGTGTGTGTGTGTGTGTATATATGTGTGTGTGTGTGTGTGTGTGTGTGTGTGTGTGTGTGTGTGTGTGTGTGTGTGTGTGTGTGTGTGTGTGTGTGTGTGTGTGAGAGAGTGAGTGTGTGTGTGTGTGTGTGAGTGTGTGTGTGTGTGAGTGTGTGCGTGTGTGTGTGTGCGCGTGCGTGCGTGCGTGCGTTCGTGCGTGCGTGCGTGCGTGCGTGTGTGTGTGTGTTCGTGCACGTGTGTGTGTGTGTGTAGTAATATGAATACAGTACACAGATTGTCTCCATTTTGTTTCCTAAGCAAAAGCGGCACTAATCCCAGGTTGTGATTTTCAGTTGTGAGTAATTACAGATGTTAGATAAACTATGATCAAACAGAACATTCACCTGATCATGAAAAATAGCTGCTTTCAAACATGATCTTCTAAACTGTGTCCAACAATTAGAACTAGATAAAAAAGCTTGTCAAGACAAACTTTAAAGTTGGCTTGAGAAAGACCGAACAGAAAGTTAAAAAAAGTTTTAAAAGCTTAAAGTTTGAAGGAGTTTGAATGTTTTGAAGCCATTACAGTCTATCATAAAAACACACAGACAATAGATAGATAGATAGATAGAGAGATAGAGAGATAGATAGATAGATAGACATATATATATATATATATATATATATATATATATATATATATACACACAGTATATACACTCACCTAAAGCATTTTTAGGAACACCATACTAATACTGTTTGACCCCCTTTCGCCTTCAGAACTGCCTTAATTCTACGTGGCATTGATTCAACAAGGTGCTGAAAGCATTCTTTAGAAATGTTGGCCCATATTGATAGGATAGCATCTTGCAGTTGATGGAGATTTGTGGGATGCACATCCAGGGCACGAAGCTCCCGTCCACCACATCCCAAAGATGCTCTATTGGGTTGAGATCTGGTGACTGTGGGGGCCATTTTAGTACAGTGAACTTATTGTCATGTTCAAGAAACCAATTTGAAATGATTCGAGCTTTGTGACATGGTGCATTATCCTGCTGGAAGTAGCCATAAGAGGATGGGTACATGGTGGCCATAAAGTGATGGACATGGTCAGAAACAATGGTCAGGTAGGCCGTGGCATTTAAACGATGCCCAATTGGCACTAAGGGGCCTAAAGTGTGCCAAGAAAACATCTCCCACACCATAACACCACCACCACCCGCCTGCACAGTGGTAACAAGGCATGATGGATCCATGTTCTCATTCTGTTTACGCCAAATTCTGGCTCTACCATCTGTATGTCTCAACAGAAATCTAGACTCATCAGACCAGGCAACATTTTTCCAGTCTTCAACTGTCAAATTTTGGTGAGCTCTTGCAAATTGTAGCCTCTTTTTCCTATTTGTAGTGGAGATTAGTGGTACCCGATGGGGTCTTCTGCTGTTGTAGCCCATCCGCCTCAAGGTTGTGAGTGAGATGGCTTCACAAATGCTTTGCTGCATACCTCGGTTGTAACGAGTGGTTATTTCAGTCAAAGTTGCTCTTCTATCAGCTTGAATCAATCGGCCCATTCTCCTCTGACCTCTAGCATCAACAAGACATTTTCGCCCACAGGACTGCCGCATACTGGATGTTTTTCCCTTTTCACACCATTCTTTGTAAACCCTAGAAATGGTTGTGCGTGAAAATCCCAGTAACTGAGCAGATCGTGAAATACTTAGACCGGCCCATCTGACATTCAGTTTGGAGTTCAGGAGATTGTCTTGACCAGGACCACACCCCTAAATGCATTGAAGCAACTGCCATGTGATTGGTTGATTAGATAATTGCATTAATGAGAAATTGAACAGGTGTTCCTAATAATCCTTTAGGTGAGTGTAGATAGATAGATAGATAGATAGATAGACAGATATATAAATATATATATATATATATTAGTGCTGTCAGTTAAACACGTTATTAACGCCGTTAACGCAAACCCATTTTAACGGCGTTAATCTATTTATTGCGAGATTAACGTTCTTTTTGGCCTAGCAAACTTTGTAGGTTTTTTCACATGCTGTTGCATCAACTAGTAACGTTAGAAAAACCACAACATCACACCGGATAGCTAGACCGGAAACAAAACAACAGGCACGCCGCACACACTTGTTTGGGCTTGCGCGCCGGCCAAAGAGTAGTAGGCTAACGTTACGTTTTGAGTGGATGGCGAGCGTGAGACGCCGAAATGGATGCCTTTGATCTAGAGACGTGCACTCCCAACGTAATAGAGTGCGCCGCGGGACTAGATGTGATGGCCGAGTGCGAGCACGGGCGGTAATGCACTCACTCTGTGTGTGCGGGTACAGGAGAATAAAACGATTCGGGACTCCCGCTAACTAGAAATATCTATGAATAAAACATAAAAAGTAATACATTTTAATTCATATGTTGCAGAAAAGCAACAAGAACAACTAAAACAAAATAGAAGAAATTTACAGGCCAGAGATTCTTTTTATAACATGTTTGCAGCGTTGAGCGATGTAGCCAATCACAGACATATGTGTTGATTTCTTGAACGCAATAGCCAATCAGAAGCATTTAAGATAAAATCCCCTCACCGCTAAAAACTGACTTTCTGTTCAGGGCTGAATTCTGTATACTGGCAAATCCTCTAATTATAACAAAGTGTATGAAAGATTCATTGTGCAGTCAGCTTCATTGATAATAACAGGGATGTGTGAGATTGCGATGAACTGATGTCAGCTTTTTAGGAATAATTAAGTCATGCCAAACCATGTACGCAGTAGCTGCTTGCTTTTATGTTATAACAGTGAGAAGCGCATTAAAATTAGAAAAAATAATGGGACAAAAAGAAAGAAATCAAGGGACACACACCAGATCAGTCCTCTAAAGCTGAAGGGCCAAAATCATCAGCAACCAATCGCTAAAATGATGACTGTTGTCAAACAGGTTTCCTCAACAAGTGCTGTATATTCACTCAAACCTACTAAACACGTGATACATAAACATATAAATAAAATTAAAAATGGATGAATAGGCTACACTTGTAATGACAGTGTCCCTGTTACACATCTTAAATGCACTAACTGTAATAATAATACATTTTGCTCAATTACAAGCAACTAACCCTTAACCAAAACCTAACTGTAATTATATGGTAATTACATGTTGGTAATTAATATTATCAGGACTTATTCGTACAATTGCACTGTAATAATGACACCTTAAAATAAAGTGCAACTAATGAATATTAGTTCATCAATTCATTTATAGTAAATATCAACACAAGATCAGTGTAGTTCACTCTTCACATTTCTCCTGTTATCATCAGAGAGAGGAAGATGAGGTGTGTGTGTGTGTGTGTGTGTGTGTGTGTGTGTGTGTGTGTGTGTGTGTGTGTGTGTGTGTGTGTGTGTGTGTGTGTGTGCGTGCGTGCGTGCGTGCGTGCGTGCGTGTGTGATGAAGAGCGCTTTATGAAGGCATTCACTTTCATTTTCCAGCAGTAGAATAGCGTCCTCTTCTCTCTCTCTCTCTCTCTCTCTCTCACACACACACACACACCACACACACACACACACACTTCAGGAATCGACCCTTTGTCTCCAGATTCAACATTATAATCTATTATTTGAGTTTCTAAATAAATGTCTCTCATTTGATGTTGTGATGCTTGGAGATTCAGAGATTCTGGAACGTGATTTGAGGGGAGAAACGTTAAAGGACAAGCGATGTATAGTTGAACATCAGTTCCTCTCGTGGGGCACTCACACTCTTCTGGTCTCTCTCTCTAAACACACTGAGTAACTTGAGCCAAAAACTGCACACATGTTTAAAACATGACATGTAATTTCGCACTTTTTAACCTCCAAATTATTATTATTATTTTTTATAATCAGTCTTTATTTTACCTATAAACAGCCATAATATTTGATTTAAAAATGAAACAGTAAATGATTAAGAAGTTAGAATGTGTGTGGTGTTGAGTTAACCCATCACGCCCCCTGCTGTTGAGAACCGGCACTGACTGTGTGTTCTCCTGTGCTCACCACACACTGCTCTGTGTTATTCACACGCAAACAATCAGTAAACACACAGAGTAAAAGGAAAAGAAAAAACATACAGACACACATTGGGCT